>NC_069510.1:111397719-111440219 GCF_027579735.1 Bombina bombina | reverse complement strand
ATTAACCCCTAATCTGCCCCCCTCAACGTCGCCTCCACCTGCCTACACTTATTAACCCCTAATCTGCCGAGCGAACCTGAGCGCTACTATAATAAAGTTATTAACCCCTAATCCGCCTCACTAACCCTATAATAAATAGTATTAACCCCTAATCTGCCCTCCCTAACATCGCGACACCTAACTTCAATTATTAACCCCTAATCTGCCGACCGGAGCTCACCGCTATTCTAATAAATGTATTAACCCCTAAAGCTAAGTCTAACCCTAACACTAACACCCCCCTAAATTAAATATAATTTAAATCTAACAAAATTAATTAACTCTTCTTAAATAAATTATTCCTATTTAAAGCTAAATAGTTACCTGTAAAATAAATCCTAATATAGCCACAATATAAATTAGAATTATATTATAGCTATTTTAGGATTAATATTTATTTTACAGGTAACTTTGTATTTATTTTAACCAGGTACAATAGCTATTAAATAGTTAAGAACTATTTAATAGCTAAAATAGTTAAAATAATTACAGATTTACCTGTAAAATAAATCCTAACCTAAGTTACAATTAAACCTAACACTACACTATCAATAAATTAATTAAATAAAATATCTACAATTATCTACAATTAAACCTAACACTACACTATCAATAAATAAATTAAATACAATACCTGCAAATAACTACAATGAAATAAACTAACTAAAGTACAAAAAATAAAAAAGAACTAAGTTACAAAAAATAAAAAAATATTTACAAACATAAGAAAAATATTACAACAATTTTAAACTAATTACACCTACTCTAAGCCCCTTAATAAAATAACAAAGACCCTCAAAATAAAAAAATGCCCTACCCTATTCTAAATTACTAAAGTTCAAAGCTCTTTTACCTTACCAGCCCTGAACAGGGCCCTTTGCGGGGCATGCCTCAAGAAGTTCAGCTCTTTTGCCTGTAAAAAAAAAACATGCAATACCCCCCCCCAACATTACAACCCACCACCCACATACCCCTAATCTAACCCAAACCCCCCTTAAATAAACCTAACACTAAGCCCCTGAAGATCTTCCTACTTTATCTTCACCATACCAGGTTCACCGATCCGTCCTGAAGAGCTCCTCCGATGTCCTGATCCAAGCCCAAGCGGGGGGCTTAAGAGGTCCATGATCCGGCTGAAGTCTTTATCCAAGCGGGAGCTGAAGAGGTCCATGATCCGGATGAAGTCTTCATCCAAGCGGGAGCTGAAGAGGTCCATGATCCGGATGAAGTCTTCTATCAACGGCATCTTCAATCTTCTTTCTTCGGGAGCCATCATCTTCCATCCGACGCGGAACATCCTCTTCTCCCGACGCCTACTAGCCTGAATGACGGTTTGTTTAAATGACGTCATCCAAGATGGCGTCCCTCGAATTCCGATTGGCTGATAGGATTCTATCAGCCAATCGGAATTAAGGTAGGAATATTCTGATTGGCTGATGGAATCAGCCAATCAGAATCAAGTTCAATCCGATTGGCTGATCTGATCAGCCAATCAGATTGAGCTCGCATTCTATTGGCTGATCGGAACAGCCAATAGAATGCGAGCTCAATCTGATTGGCTGATCGAATCAGCCAATCGGATTGAACTTGACTACTTTGCTTGGTACTGGATACTCTGTAAAACACTTTGATACAATATATCTAAAGCCGAGAACCTCTAGGACCCATTACTAACATACGGGTCTTACATACGGGTTATGAGAACCATTTAAAAGGAACATTCTGACTCCACGAAAACATTCTTGATAAAGGCACTCATAGTGCTGAAACGCGTAGATAGGAAGCTGTGGAGTCTGTTTACACTTTCCATTGTCACCCATCATCTATCGATAGTACACAGGAAAGATCCAGGAGGATCCAGGAAGATCAAGGAGACCATTGTCCATTCTTTCAACGGAACAGCCGAACGGCAACTAGAAAGGATTCAGTGCTGTTACAAGACAGTGAAGCAGCTGTGAGTACTTCCGCCACGCATTTACACACATACGCTGGCCGGGGAGCGCAGCTAATAAGCCTGTCATACAGCTGAAGATTCACATTGAACATTTTATAAATATCACATTGATAAAATATTCTTAAATAAGAAAATTTGTCACTTTTTTGCAAAGAAGTTAATTCAAAGAAATTCACGTATCTACCAGTTCACTTAACAAAGAACTATCTCTCACTTGCACTTTAACACAGTACGGCAAAACAGCTGATTGCCCTGTCTCTCACTCACTTCAACTCACGAAGCTCAACTCAGTACACGCAATAGGAATTTGCCTACACACTTTCAATGGGACTATTTCATTCACAAAGGATACCCTAACTCACCAGTTTTAAATCACATACGGACATTATCGGAGAAATTACAAGCCAACTATTTCAGTTTTATTTACTTACAGGAGGCTTAGTATTGCACCTTATCTAAGTGATATTACATCGCTGAACCGTCATAGTTAATTAATAGCGTTTTGATTTGTGAATTGTAAATCTATGCTGCTAATTTTTCTTCATCATTTTATTTAGTTGTGGCCACAACTTACTATTGTTATTTATTATTGTTTTTTATTAAACTAGCTTATATCATCCCTTTCTATGTTTGTTTATTATACATATTGATATATATCTAATTTTACGATACACTGTATTATACATATTGAGATATTTTTATTTAAACTTTTTTAGCTATTATTGGTTCTCTCAGCTGTTCATACAGCGCCTCTCTTACACCCAAGTTTTTGTATTACCTATTAATACAGATATATAATATTGTGAGGAGCGAGCATTGCAGTTAAAAAATCAGAGAGACAGAGATGCCACTGACGCGTTTCGCCGTTGTGGCTTTTGTCAAAGGGCAACAAGACCATCTTCTCGCGTAACTTATATACCCTAGATCAATTTCTGATTGGTTAATTTGACCATCAATCATATGGGTAGAGTTATGATTGGAGAATAGATGTGTCTATCAATTATTCGACAGATGATTGGTCAGGTTACGGACATACACTCAATTGCATAATAATCAGTTATTTGCAGACAATCTGTCATTAATTATTTGTACCAGTGACTTGATGTAGCTATACCCTCACATTCATCTTCATTTTAAAAGAAAGACGAGCGTAAACAAACATTGTATTTGAATGTGACCGTATTCCAGACATTTCCTTTGGTGGAAATATCTGTCAATCATTATGTCTGTTGCGTTATTGGGAGATCGTAGTTAGCCTCTAGATCATGTTAATTGGATAAGTCCTCTGTCAGTCATGTTAGTAGTGAGGACGTTAATATGATGTTTCGATATGGGGATAATGATTTATTCCTATTTATTAAATGATAATATAATCAAATATAGAAAAATAGTGGACAAATAGTAATGGAAAAATAAAGTGAAGGTAAAAAAAACATGACATTATATTGGATATAAATATCCATTTTACAAAAAAAAGAAACATCAGTAAAAAAAAAGAGATACGTTAGTTCTAGTTCACAATAATCATATTAAGGAAGTGACATGTCATTAACCATGTATCAGCAGAGAAAAGATACATTATTCTTCTATCTGAATCATGAAAGTTTTATTTGGACTTTACTATACTACTAATTTGGACTTTACTACAACTTGTACTTACAAACTGAGAAAATAGAGCTTTATCGCCAATCCTTCTTTCCAGTATAACTCAAAATCCACTTGTCACAAGGACAGAAAGTGATGTGACATTTTCTGAATAGGGGCACAGATAGCAAAACAAACTTTTCCCTATGCTATCCGAAACTAAAAAAAAGTTTAGCTAGAGTTTCACCTAAAAAAGTGCCTTTTCCAACTTACATACAAATTCAGCTTAAGAACAAACCTACAGAACCCATCTTGTTTGTAACCTGGGGACTGCCTGTATTTAGCTGTGTGAAGTTGGCACCCCATGTAATTAAATTGTGAATACAAATATACCGTTCGCTGTAATATTTGTATGGTTAGATTTTTTATACCTACTCATTTTCTGCATAAATTGCAAGACGCATAGTGCTAAAAATGTTAAAGGGATACGAAACCCAAATATTTTCTTTCATGATTCAGATAAAGCATACAATTTTAAGCAACTTTCTTATTTTCTAATGTTCTCTTCTGGTTTTTAATTATTAATTTTAATTTAAAGAGACAGTCTAGTCAAAATTAAACTTTCATGATTCAGATGGAGCATTCACCAATTCAAGTTTATCGTCAAGTTTGCTTTGTTCTCTTGGTATTCTTTGTTGAAAGCTAAAACTCATTTGCTAATTTCTAAGCCCTTGAACGCTGCTTCTTTTTTCTCAGTGCATTTGAGTTTTTCACAACTAGAGGGTGTTAGTTCATGTGTGCCACATTGATAACATTGTGCTCACGCCTGTGGAGTTACTTATGAGAGGGCACCGATTGGCTAAAATGCAAGTCTGTCAAAAGAACTGAAATAAGAGGGCAGTTTGCAGAAGCTTAGATACAAGGTAATTGCAGAGGTATAAAGTATATTAAAGGGCCATGATACCCAAATGTTTTAACACTTGAAAGTGATGCAGCATAGCTGTAAAAAGCTGACAGGAAAATGTCACCTGAACATCTCTATGTAAAAAAGAAAGTTATTTTACCTCAAAAATTCCTCAGTAGCCACATCCCATTGTAAAGGACTTCTAAGCAGCATATTAGTATGCCTGTCCCAGGACAGCGGAAGGAGCGAGCTAATGTGCACACTCATCTTATTTCCCTGTTTAGCTTAAGGAAGTTTACAATGAAATCTCATGAGAGTTAAGTGAAATCTCATGAGATCACAGTAAAAGTTCATGACCTCAGCACTGCTGATGCTGATTGGCTGCTGTTCATTTCTTCATATTTTTTTTTTTACCTGCAGCTGGGAGCAGCTGAGTATAACTTTTTACACAGAACTTACTCTGCTGAGCTAAGGAGATTGTGAGGTAAAATATCTTCCTTTTTTATATAGAGATGCTCAGGTGATATTTTTCCTGTCAGCATTTTACAGTTAGACTGCATCAGTTTCAAGTGATTTAGCATATGAGTATTATGTCCCTTTAATATAACTGTGTTGATTACGCAAAACTGGGGAATGGTAAATAAAGGGATTATCTATCTTGTTAAACAATAACAATTCTGGAATAGATTACGGGGCTGATTTATTAAATGTCTGTCTGATGAGCGGATCATGTCCGACAGACATCTCTGAATGCCGACAGCATACGCTGTCAGCATTTAACACTGCACAAGCAGTTCTGGTGAACTGCTTGTGCAATGCCGCCCCTGCAGATTTGCAGCCAATTGGCCGCTAGCAGGGGGTGTCAATCAACCTGATCGTATGAGATTGGGCAGATTGAAGTCCGCAGCCTCAGAGGCAGTGGACCAGTTAAGAAGTAACAGTCTTAAGACCACTGCTTCATAACTGCTGTTTCTGACGAGCCTAAATCAGCCCCTATACCTTTAACAATATAGGTATTTTATTGTTTTGGGAAAGTAAATTGTTACTAAATGTGGGTTTGAAACATTTAGGAAATAATGATTCTGTGCAACTATTTACTTGCTGATTGGTTGATACCCAGGTGCTGAACCAAAAATGTGCCGGCTCCTAAGCTTATATTCCTGCTTTTTCAAATAAAGATACCAATAGAACATAGAAAAAATCATAATAGGTGTAAATTAGAAAGTTGATTAAAATTGCATGCTCTATCTGATTTAAAAAAATTGGGTTTCATATCCCTTTAACAAGTGACCTCAGGTGTTTAACCCCAGTGCTTTGCAGATCCTTATCTGATAATCTCTGCTGTAGACAATTAGGGGTTCATTTTCCACCTTAGATTACAGGAAATTATATACAAAATTTTTCACTTAAAAGGGACAATAAAAACCTGAGATTTTAATAGAAAATATTTATTTGTAGCAAAATAACAATGCTGTTTTGCTACACAAACATTTTCTATTAAAATCTCAGGTTTTTACTGTCCCTTTAAGTGAAAAATGGTGTCTGATGCATCAGGTAATGACATTTGCCAGCACAACTCAGGACTGAGTTCATAACCTACTATTGTGTGCACTGAATAATTAAAGGGACATTGTTTTAAAATCAATTAAATAGAAATCTGTCGCTGTATTGTAGAAGACCTGCATAAAAAATTAAATGTCCTAAAAGTATTTTGCAAGCAAATATTCATTGTTTTGCAGTCCAGATATATACCCTTTTAAATGCCCCTTGAGCGTTATTTACATTGCCTTCTTATCTCTGGCCTGTTAGATATAAATAATCCTCTGCATTGATCAAGCAAGGAATTGTTAAGTAGCATGTTGTAGGGTCAGTATTGTGAATCCTACAGGATGAACTACAGCTCTTTGGGGATAGTGGGGGGGGAAACAATATTTTAGCTTTTTACATTACAGGAAAAGCAGGCAAAATAAATATTGAATGTGCATAATAATTACCCATAATTAAACCTTTTTTTATGAGGAATTACATTCACAATCACACATTCAGTAACTATGTTTTCCTGCAGTCATAGAGACAACAGGTTTCCTGGCTGTAAAGGAAGGGGTAGTACTGCCATAAGCACTAAACTATGAGAGTACAAATACTTAATGAACAAAAATAACATTAGTGATGTGAAAAGTGAGACTTTTATTGACTGAGAGGGGGGAAAAATAAATTCAGCAAAAATCTTAAAGGATATAAGATTGACAATAAACACCTTGGGATTTGGTTTTCATATAAAATGCATAATGAAAATATTTTTTTGCGTTATAATTTCATTATTCATTTTGCTCCCTTCTCATGTAACTTAGTTTTGAAAATTGCTCTAAATGCATTGTGCAGATGACGGCCATGTGTCACCATCCACTGTTAATTCACTGATGCAATCCACTAGCCCTGGATTCGTAAGAAGCTGAAAGCAGCCAGGCACACATGTTTAAGGACAAAAAAATACTTTGCATATAACATATATATAGAATAATCCACACAGCACTTTACTTGTCTCCTAAGAGTCTGAATCTGTAGTAACACTACACAGCAGAGAAGCAACAAGATACACAGGAGAGAGACACTACACACAGCAGAAACATTATACATAGCAGAACACTATACTCAGTAGTACCACAAGATGCCCATTAACAGACAGGATGTAGTAGCGCAGTTAAATTTTATTTTGTATAATTATGCTTTATTTAGCAGAACTACACTATACACAGTAAGCAGCACTACACTATACAGGATAGCAGCACTACAATATTACACAGTAGCAGAACTACACTATTACACAGTAGCAGAACTACACTATACACAGTAGCAGAACTACACTATACAGGATAGCAGCACTACAATATTACACAGTAGCAGAACTACACTATTACACAGTAGCAGAACTACACTATACACAGTAGCAGAACTACACTATTACACAGTAGCAGAACTACACTATACACAGTAGCAGCACTACACTATACAGGATAGCAGCACTACACTATTACACAGTAGCAGAACTACACTATTACACAGTAGCAGAACTACACTATACACAGTAAGCAGCACTACACTATACAGGATAGCAGCACTACACTATACACAGTAAGCAGCACTACACTATACACAGTAAGCAGCACTACACTATACACAGTAAGCAGCACTACACTATACACAGTAAGCAGCACTACACTATACACAGTAGTACCACAAGATGCCCATTAACAGACAGGATGTAGTAGCGCAGTTAAATTTTATTTTGTATAAATATGCTTTATTTAGCAGAACTACACTATACACAGTAAGCAGCACTACACTATACAGGATAGCAGCACTACACTATACACAGTAAGCAGCACTACACTATTACACAGTAGCAGAACTACACTATACACAGTAAGCAGCACTACACTATACACAGTAAGCAGCACTACACTATTACACAGTAGCAGAACTACACTATACACAGTAAGCAGCACTACACTATACACAGTAAGCAGCACTACACTATTACACAGTAGCAGAACTACACTATACACAGTAAGCAGCACTACACTATACACAGTAAGCAGCACTACACTATTACACAGTAGCAGAACTACACTATACACAGTAAGCAGCACTACACTATTACACAGTAGCAGAACTACACTATACACAGTAAGCAGCACTACACTATACACAGTAAGCAGCACTACACTATTACACAGTAGCAGAACTACACTATACACAGTAAGCAGCACTACACTATACAGGATAGCAGCACTACACTATTACACAGTAGCAGAACTACACTATACACAGTAGTAGCAGAACTACACTATACAGGATAGCAGCACTACACTATTACACAGTAGCAGAACTACACTATACACAGTAAGCAGCACTACACTATTACACAGTAAGCAGCACTACACTATTACACAGTAAGCAGCACTACACTATTACACAGTAAGCAGCACTACACTATTACACAGTAAGCAGCACTACACTATTACACAGTAAGCAGCACTACACTATTACACAGTAAGCAGCACTACACTATTACACAGTAAGCAGCACTACACTATTACACAGTAGCAGAACTACACTATACACAGTAAGCAGCACTACACTATTACACAGTAAGCAGCACTACACTATTACACAGTAAGCAGCACTACACTATTACACAGTAAGCAGCACTACACTATTACACAGTAAGCAGCACTACACTATTACACAGTAAGCAGCACTACACTATTACACAGTAAGCAGCATTACACTATTACACAGTAAGCAGCAATACACTATTACACAGTAAGCAGCACTACACTATTACACAGTAGCAGAACTACACTATACACAGTAAGCAGCACTACACTATTACACAGTAAGCAGCACTACACTATTACACAGTAGCAGAACTACACTATTACACAGTAGCAGAAATACACTATACACAGTAAGCAGCACTACACTATACACAGTAAGCAGCACTACACTATACAGGATAGCAGCACTACACTATTACACAGTAGCAGAAATACACTATACACAGTAAGCAGCACTACACTATACAGGATAGCAGCACTACACTATTACACAGTAGCAGAAATACACTATACACAGTAAGCAGCACTACACTATTACACAGTAGCAGAACTACACTATTACACAGTAGCAGAAATACACTATACACAGTAAGCAGCACTACACTATACAGGATAGCAGCACTACACTATTACACAGTAGCAGAACTACACTATTACACAGTAGCAGAACTACACTATTACACAGTAGCAGAACTACACTATACACAGTAAGCAGCACTACACTATACAGGATAGCAGCACTACACTATTACACAGTAGCAGAACTACACTATTACACAGTAGCAGAACTACACTATTACACAGTAGCAGAAATACACTATACACAGTAAGCAGCACTACACTATACAGGATAGCAGCACTACACTATTACACAGTAGCAGAACTACACTATTACACAGTAGCAGAACTACACTATACACAGTAAGCAGCACTACACTATACACAGTAAGCAGCACTACACTATACACAGTAAGCAGCACTACACTATTACACAGTAGCAGCACTACACTATTACACAGTAGCAGAACTACACTATACACAGTAAGCAGCACTACACTATTACACAGTAGCAGAACTACACTATTACACAGTAGCAGAACTACACTATTACACAGTAGCAGAACTACACTATTACACAGTAGCAGAACTACACTATTACACAGTAGCAGAACTACACTATTACACAGTAGCAGAACTACACTATTACACAGTAGCAGAACTACACTATTACACAGTAGCAGAACTACACTATTACACAGTAGCAGAACTACACTATTACACAGTAGCAGAACTACACTATTACACAGTAGCAGAACTACACTATTACACAGTAGCAGAACTACACTATTACACAGTAGCAGAACTACACTATTACACAGTAGCAGAACTACACTATTACACAGTAGCAGAACTACACTATTACACAGTAGCAGAACTACACTATTACACAGTAGCAGAACTACACTATTACACAGTAGCAGAACTACACTATTACACAGTAGCAGAACTACACTATACACAGTAGCAGCACTACACTATACACAGTAGCAGCACTACACTATACAGGATAGCAGCACTACACTATTACACAGTAGCAGAACTACACTATTACACAGTAGCAGAACTACACTATTACACAGTAGCAGAACTACACTATACACAGTAGCAGCACTACACTATACACAGTAGCAGAACTACACTATACACAGTAGCAGCACTACACTATACACAGTAGCAGCACTACACTATTACACAGTAGCAGAACTACACTATTACACAGTAGCAGAACTACACTATACACAGTAGCAGCACTACACTATACACAGTAGCAGCACTACACTATACAGGATAGCAGCACTACACTATTACACAGTAGCAGAACTACACTATTACACAGTAGCAGAACTACACTATTACACAGTAGCAGAACTACACTATACACAGTAGCAGAACTACACTATTACACAGTAGCAGAACTACACTATACACAGTAGCAGCACTACACTATACACAGTAGCAGCACTACACTATTACACAGTAGCAGAACTACACTATTACACAGTAGCAGAACTACACTATACACAGTAGCAGCACTACACTATACACAGTAGCAGCACTACACTATACAGGATAGCATCACTACACTATACACGGTAGCAGCACTACACTATTACACAGTAAGCAGCACTACACTATACACAGTAAGCAGCACTACACTATACACATACACAGTAAGCAGCACTACACTATTACACAGTAAGCAGCACTACACTATTACACAGTAAGCAGCACTACACTATTACACAGTAAGCAGCATTACACTATTACACAGTAAGCAGCAATACACTATTACACAGTAAGCAGCACTACACTATTACACAGTAGGCAGCACTAAACTATACACAGGAAGCAGCACTACACTATTACACAGTAGCAGAACTACACTATTACACAGTAAGCAGCACTACACTATACACAGTAAGCAGCACTACACTATTACACAGTAAGCAGCACTACACTATTACACAGTAAGCAGCACTACACTATTACACAGTAGCAGAACTACACTATTACACAGTAGCAGAACTACACTATTACACAGTAGCAGAACTACACTATTACACAGCAGCAGAACTACACTATTACACAGCAGCAGAACTACACTATTACACAGTAGCAGAACTACACTATACACAGTAGTAGCAGAACTACACTATACACAGTAAGCAGCACTACACTATTACACAGTAGCAGCACTACACTATACACAGTAATAGCATTACACTTATACACAGTAGCAGAACTACACTATACACAGTAAGCAGCACTACACTATTACACAGTAGCAGAACTACACTATTACACAGTAGCAGAACTACACTATTACACAGTAGCAGAACTACACTATTACACAGTAGCAGAACTACACTATTACACAGTAGCAGAACTACACTATACACAGTAGGCAGCACTACATTATACACATTAGCAGCACCATACTATACAAGGTAGCAGCACTACACTATACACAGTAATAGCATTACACTTATACACAGTAGCAGAAATACACTATACACAGTAGCAGCACTACACTATACAGTAAGCAGCACTACACTATACACAGTAGCAGCACTACACTATACACAGTAAGCAGCACTACATTATACACAGTAGCAGAACTACACTATACACAGTAAGCAGCACTACACTATAACACAGTAGCAGAACTACACTATACACAGTAAGCAGCACTACACTATAAACAGAACTACACTATACACAGTAGCAGCACTACACTATACACAGTAATAGCATTACACTTATACACAGTAGCAGAACTACACTATACACAGTAAGCAGCACTACACTATACACAGTAAGCAGCACTACACTATTACACAGTAGCAGAACTACACTATTACACAGTAAGCAGCACTACACTATGCACAGTAGCAGAACTACACTATACACAGTAAGCAGCACTACACTATAAACAGTGAACAGAACTACACTATAAACAGTAGCAGAACTACACTATACACAGTAGCAGCACTACACTATACACAGTAATAGCATTACACTATACACAGTAATAGCACTACACTATACACAGTAAGCAGCACTACACTATACACAGTAGCAGAACTACACTATACACAGTAACAGCACTAGACTATACACAGCAGCAGCACTACACTATACACAGCAGCAGCACTACACTATACACAGCAGAAGCACTACACTATACACAGTAACAACATTACACTTATACACAGTAGCAGAACTACACTATACACAGTAAGCAGCACTACACTATACACAGTAAGCAGCACTACACTATACACAGTAAGCAGCACTACACTATACACAGTAACAGCATTACACTTATACACAGTAGCAGAACTACACTATACACAGTAAGCAGCACTACAATATACACAGTAAGCAGCACTACACTATACACAGTAAGCAGCACTACATTATACACATTAGCAGCACCACACTATACACAGTAGCAGCACTACACTATACACAGTAACAGCATTACACTTATACACAGTAGCAGAAATACACTATACAGTAAGCTGCACTACACTATACACAGTAGCATAACTACATTATACACAGTAGCAGCACTACACTATACACAGTAGCAGTACTACACTATACAGTAAGCAGCACTACATTATACAGTAAGCAGCACTACACTATACACAGTAAACAGAACTACACTATACACAGTAAACAGAACTACACTATACATAGTAGCAGAACTACACTATACACAGTAGCAGAACTACACTATACACAGTAGCAGAACTACACTATACACAGTAGCAACACTACACTATACACAGTAATAGCATTACACTTATACACAGCAGAACTACACTATACACAGTAAGCAGCACTACACTATACACAGAAAGCAGCACTACACTATACACAGTAAGCAGCACTACACTATACACAGTAAGCAGCACTACACTATACACAGCAGCAGCACTACACTATACACAGTAGCAGCACTACACTATACACAGTAGCAGCACTACACTATACAGTAAGCAGTACTACACTATACAGTAAGCAGCACTACACTATACACAGTAGCAGCACTACACTATTACACAGTAGCAGAACTACACTATTACACAGTAGCAGAACTACACTATTACACAGTAGCAGAACTACACTATTACACAGTAGCAGAACTACACTATTACACAGCAGCAGCACTACACTATACACAGTAGCAGCACTACACCATGCACAGTAGCAGCACTATACTATACACAGTAGCAGCACTACACTATACAGTAAGCAGTACTACACTATACAGTAAGCAGCACTACACTATACACAGTAGCAGCACTACACTATACACAGTAAGCAGCACTACACTATTACACAGTAGCAGAACTACACTATTACACAGTAGCAGAACTACACTATTACACAGTAGCAGCACTACACTATACACAGCAGCAGCACTACACTATACACAGCAGCAGCACTACACTATACACAGTAGCAGCACTACACTATACAGTAAGCAGCACTACACTATACACAGTAGCAGCACTACACTATACACAGTAATAGCATTACACTTATACACAATAGCAGAACTACACTATACACAGTAGCAGAACTACATTATACACAGTAGCAGCACTACACTATACACAGTAGCAGAACTACATTATACACAGTAGCAGCACTACACTATACACAGTAGCAGCACTACACTATACACAGTAGCAGCACTACAGTAAGCAGCACTACAATATACACAGTAGCAGCACTACAATATACACAGCAGCAGCACTACACTATACACAGCAGCAGCACTACACTATACACAGTAATAACATTACACTTAAACACAGTAAGCAGCACAACATTATACACAGTAGCAGAACTATACTATACACAGTAAGCTACACTACACACAGTAAGCAGCACTACATTATACACATTAGCAGCACCACACTATACAAGGTAGCAGCACTACACTATACACAGTAGCAGCACTACAATATACACAGCAGCAGCACTACACTATACACAGCAGCAGCACTACACTATACACAGCAGCAGCACTACACTATACACAGCAGCAGCACTACACTATACACAGCAGCAGCGTTACACTATACACAGTAATAGCATTACACTTAAACACAGTAAGCAGCACTACATTATACACAGTAGCAGAACTATACTATACACAGTAAGCTACACTACACACAGTAAGCAGCACTACATTATACACATTAGCAGCACCACACTATACAAGGTAGCAGCACTACACTATACACAGTAATAGCATTACACTTATACACAGTAGCAGAAATACACTATACACAGTAGCAGCACTACATTATACACAGTAGCAGTACTACACTATACAGTAAGCAGCACTACTATATACACAGTAGCAGCACTACACTATACAGTATACAGCACTACACTGTGCACAGTAGCAACACTACACTAAACACACTGGCAGCACTACACTATACACAGCAGCAGCACTACACTATACACAGTAATAGCATTACACTTATACACAGTAAGCAGCACTACATTATACACAGTAGCAGAACTATACTATACACAGTAAGCAGCACTACATTATACACATTAGCAGCACCATACTATACAAGGTAGCAGCACTACACTATACACAGTAATAGCATTACACTTATACACAGTAGCAGAAATACACTATACACAGTAGCAGCACTACACTATACAGTAAGCAGCACTACACTATACACAGTAGCAGCACTACACTATACACAGTAGCAGCACTACACTATACACAGTAGCAGCACTACACTATACACAGTAGCAGCACTACACTATACAGTATGCAGCACTACACTATGCACAGTAGCAACACTACACCATACACACTGGCAGCCATACACAATACACACTATCAGTACTACACTGTGCACAGTAACAGCACTACACTATACACACTAGCAGCACTACACTATACAGTATGAGGCACTACGCTATGCACAGTAGCAACACTACACTATACAGTAAGCAGCACTACACTATACACAGTAGCAGCACTACACTATACATTATGCAGCACTACACTATACACAGCAGCAGCACTACACTATACACAGCAGCAGCACTACACTATACACAGCAGCAGCACTACACTATACACAGCAGAAGCACAACACTATACACATTAGCAGCACCATACTATACAAGGTAGCAGCACTACACTATACACAGTAATAGCATTACACTTATACACAGTAGCAGAAATACACTATACAGTAAGCAGCACTACACTATACACTGTAGCAGCACTACACTATACACAGTAGCAGCACTACACTATACACAGTAGCAGCACCACACTATACACAGTAGCAGCACTACACTATACAGTATGCAGCACTACACTATGCACAGTAGCAACACTACACTATACACAGTAAGCAGCACTACACTATACAGTAAGCAGCACTACACTATACACATTAGCAGCACTACACTATACAGTATGCAGCACTACACTATGCACAGTAGCAACACTACACTATACACACTGGCAGCCATACACAATCTACACTATCAGCACTACACTGTGCACAGTAACAGCGCTACACTGTACACACTAGCAGCACTACACTATACAGTATGCAGCACTACACTATGCACAGTAGCAACACTACACTATACACAGTAAGCAGCACTACACTATACACAGTAAGCAGCACTACACTATACACATTAGCAGCACTACACTATACACATTAGCAGCACTACACTATACAGTATGCAGCACTACACTATGCACAGTAGCAACACTACACTATACACACTGGCAGCCATACACAATACACACTATCAGCACTACACTGTGCACAGTAACAGCACTACACTATACACACTAGCAGCACTACACTATACACAGTAGCAACGCTACACTATATGCAGTAGCAGCACTACAGTATACACAGGAAGCAGTGCTACAGTATACAGCACTACACTATGCACAGTAGAAACACTACACTATACACAGTAACAGCACTACACTTATACACAGTAGCAGAACTACACTATACACTAAGCAGCACTACAATATACACAGTAGTACCACTACACTATAGACACTAAGCAGCACTACAATATACACAGTAGTACCACTACACTATACAGTAAGGAGCACTACACTACACAGAAGCACCACTACACTATATACTAAGCAGCACTACATTATATACAATAGCACCACTACACTATACAGTAAGCAGCACTACACTATACACAGTAAGCAGCAATACACTATGCACAGTAGCAACACTACACTATACAGTAAGCAGCGCTACACCATACACAGTAGCAGCACTACACTATACACAGTAAGCAGCACTACACTATACACAGTAGTACCACTACACTATACAGTAAGGAGCACTACACTACACAGTAGCACCACTACACTATATACTAAGCAGCACTACATTATATACAATAGCACCACTACACTATACAGTAGCACCACTACACTATACAGTAAGCAACACTATACAGTAAGCAGCACTACACTATACACAGTAGCACCACTACACTACACAGTAAGCAGCACTACAAGATACCCTTAACAGACAGGATGTAGTAGCTCAGTTGAAATTTGATTTTGTATAAAAATGCTTTATTTAGCAGAACTACACTATACACGGTAGCAGCACTGCATTATTCACAGTAGCAGCACTACCTTGTGCAGTTGTGTATACAACATAGGATAAGACATGAACAGACACACACCTAGATATGTATACAGTTACACACCAACAGTGCAGCCTCACCGGCTAACAATGGGTTAATACGACACTGCATAGAACACTATTGACGTCCCGGTACCTACCTTATAAAAGTAGGTGCCGCCGATCGTTCTACCTGCTAATCGTACGGTCCCCGGCGCAGTATGATGACGTCACAATGTTTTGGTCTGGTTTTTTTCCTCTTAAAACTTTATTGAAATTAAAATAAAATAACACCGGGTTTTTTTCAGGATGTGCAGGTTATTGATATGTGATAAGATTATTTTTAAGCAAATAATAATGGTACTACATGAGGCAGCTACAATGCTGTGTGAGTCACAGGGCTGTCAATATGGGAAGTGAGTCAGATACACTAATGTGAGGTAAAAAGGAAGTCAGACTGAGAGATATGAGAGTCATGATACACATAGGTGAAGAAAATATTAGTTAAAGAAAAAAAATAGATGCAAAAGACAAGACAGAAATGTTTACAAAAATATTTTTACACATTAACCTGAGGGGAAAAAAATTCTACATATTATATATAGTACAAAAGACAGTCATGAGAACTCAAGTCAAGTACATATGTGTGAGAAGTCATGAGTTGTGTTGTACTTTAGCTTAATCCAAGGTATTGCTGTACAATTTAGAGCTTTGTTTTATACCTGAAATAAACTATTATTATTAATAATATAGCACTGAACTGCATGAAAAGCTCCACTTGTGCACCCTTGGGTTATAGTTTAAAGGGACATTAAACCCCCAAATTTTCTTTCATGATTCAGATAGAGAATACAATTTTAAACAACTTTCTTATTTAGTTCTATTATCTAATTTGCTTCATTCTCTTGATATTCTTTCCTGAAAAATCATATCTAGATCAGCTCAGTAGCTGCTGATTGGTGGTGAGAAAGCCCCGGATAACAGGGGTGAAACGCGTAGAAAGTGCTGTAAGTGATACCTGCAAAAGATTATACACTTACGATCCGGAGGGAGCAAAGAGCTGTCAAGCTGAGAAACCAAAGACCTCTGCGTACGTTAAGTACTCAAGTGCAGAGATACCAACGGTGAACGGACACAAAGATATACTTGCGCAAGTATTTTCTCCTATTTCTGTGAACAGCTGTCAGAAGCCGGTGACGTCAGAGGCGCATTTGAAGTGGAAGAGCGCGAGGACTCCCGGCCTGACAATAACACAAACAACACCGCCGGAGGAGGAAGCAGGTAAGAGCCAGCTTACAAATAGCTGACCTGCTGAATAATCATTGCCTTTTAAAGAAATATTATCAAGTAGAACTCAAACATAAAAACCTGTATGAGGTGGAATTTGAAAATTTTAACCCAGCTATTAACTGAACAAATTTTAACCCAGCTATTGATTGAGATTGGATCTGCAATTGTTTTTTGGAAAGGTGCCTATGAGAGACTGTTTAACATATTGAAGATTTCTACAGAGAGAACTTTAACATTTACATTGTTTACATAAACATTAAGAAGGAATATTTGGGCATAATAGGAACCGGTTCCGAAAGTGGCTTAAATCATAATAATATCGTTTGGTTCATCCCTCTTTTATTTTTATTTTTGCACACTATTTTTGTCACTAATATATGTATTTTGCACAAGATTGTATATCTCTTGTTTCTATATATCGCAGGAGAAGGTTTCTGATTCGCCGCTATTTCAACTTATAGTCACAACACAATTAGTTTGATAGGGATCTGAGATTGCATGTATGTATGAATGATTTTTGTTTTTAGTAGATTTTAATCGTCTGACAATTAACTGTTTGATTTTATTGGTGGAGAATAAAGTATATGTCTATTTAATATAAGAATCAAGTCTAGTTTATCTCATTGGTCTCAGTAAATAAGTGGAAGGTGCACTGATTAAACATTGCTATAACATATTTTATTTTGAAACGACATACCTTAAGGCTACCTCAAAAGTTTTAAACCCTATTGAATACAGATATTTAAAGGGAGATTTGGTGATCATTTTGGAACCATATTTAACCCAAAGCTATTAGCGCCATCTAACTGTTTTATCATTTTATGCTGATTGGTGTCTGCACATAGATGCCTCATGTGATTGGCTGACCCATGTGCATTGCTATTTCTTCAACAAACAATATCTAAAGAATGAAGCAAAATAGATCATAGAAGTACATTGCAATGTTGTTTAAAATTGTATTCTGTGTCTGAACCATGAAAGAAAAATGTTGGTTTTAATGTCCCTTTAAGAGATATCCAACATTAATTTTACTGCGTGCCCCCATATTTTTAGCACATCCAGCTAAAGAAAAAGCAGTTCTTAGCGCACCATAGAATACCGTTTGGGCCATAAACAATAACTTTGCACTTGTAATATGAGTGCAGAAATAGATGTTAACACACAATTGCGCTAATAGTTTTGCTCTCCAGTTGTTAGGCCATTATGTGGAAAAAGACTGAACCACAAACTTATTATATGAAAAATATGTTGATGCAATAATATTATAGTCAAATACACATTAGAAAGACATGAGTCAGGCTACACATTCTACTTGCAGAAGACAGAGAGCAGTTTTATAGGGAACCTGAGTCAAACATATACTACGTAAGAAGAAAATCAGAGCTAAATGCATTTTATCAATACAAGTAGTTGATAAGCCTACCCAGAGAGCAGTCTAATTATTTTTTAAAATAAAGACGTAGAAACAACCTATTTTGTAACTCTTCTTTTATATAAATATTAAGGCTACAGGTGTAGCAATACTATAATTATAATGGACTACTGTCTTAAATATATCAAAAATATTTTGTATATAATAAACTACAGATATAGCCACACTCTATTTGGACAAACTACTGTCCTAAATAAATACAAAATTTCTTCTCTTTAAATTATATCTACTTTAAGTATATTTCCCACAACACAAATAACTAAGTACCCTAACCTAACACCCCCTTAAAGGGACACTGAACCCAATTTTTTTCTTTCGTGATTCAGATAGAGCATGCAATTTTAAACAACTTTCTAATTTACTCCTATTATCAATTTTTCTTTGTTCTCTTGCTTTCTTTATTTGAAAAAAATAAGGCATCTCTAAGCTATTTTTTTGGTTCAGAACCATGGAAAGCACTTGTTTGTTGGTGGGTGAATTTATCCACCAATCAGCAAGAACAACACAGTGTGTTCACCAAAAATGGGCCGGCATCTAAACTTACATTCTTGCATTTCAAATAAAGATACCAAGAGAATGAAAATAATTTGATAATAGGAGTAAATTAGAAAGTTGCTTAAAATTGCATGCTCTATCTGAATCACGATAGAAAAAATTTGGGTTCAGTGTCCCTTTAATTTAACCCAAATTACCTAAACTAATAAATTCTAAAGTTACAAAAAATAAAAAAAAATAAGTTTACAAAAAAAAAAAAGACTAACATTACAGAAAATAAAAAATCAAATTACCAAATTTAACAATATTAAACCTAATCCCTATGAAAATAAAAAAAGCCCCCCAAAATAAAAACACCCCCTACTCTAAGAATACACTACCAGTAGCCCTTAAAAGGGCTTTTTGCAGGGCAGTGCCCCAAGATAATCAGCTCTTTTACAA
This sequence comes from Bombina bombina, assembly GCF_027579735.1. Taxonomy (NCBI): domain Eukaryota; kingdom Metazoa; phylum Chordata; class Amphibia; order Anura; family Bombinatoridae; genus Bombina; species Bombina bombina. The sequence goes on along the minus strand of NC_069510.1, from coordinate 111,419,710 downwards.
AAAATACACAAAGTCCCACCTAACAGTAAAAACCCCCACCCACCGAACCCCCCAAAATAAAAGAACCTAACACTAAAAAACCTAAACTACCTATTGCCCTGAAAAGGGCATTTGTTTGGGCATTGCCTTTAAAAGGGTATTTAGCTCTTTTACTGCCCATACCTAATCTAAATAAAACAACCCCCCCCCCCAAAAAAATTAAAAAAACCTAAGTCTAACCCCCAGGTTGCTACTCAACGTTCCTGAAGTCCGGCGAATAAAGGTCCTGTTCCAGGCGGTGAAGTCTTCTTCCAAGTGGAACCTCTTCTTCTTTCAGGAACATCCTGCACGGAGCTGAAGACTGAAGACCGATGACTGCAAAGCTGAAGACCCGCGACCCTGGAACTGAAGACCGGCGACCACGGAGCCATGGAGCGTGGAGGATCCTCTTCGTACGATCTCCGCCGTACACTAAATAGTGAATTCAAGGTATGCGATTAAATATGGCGTCCCTTGAATTCCTATTGGCTGATTTGATTCTTCAAATTCAAATCAGCCAATAGGATTAGAGCTACTCAAATCCTATTGGCTGTTCAAATCAGCCAATAGGATGAGAGCAAGTGAAATTCTATTGGCTAATTTGATTGGATTCTTTCACCACCCTGACATTTTTGGAATCCACCTGGATGCAGCAAAGGCAAACGGAGCATTACAAAAGCAACAACTAACCGCCCGCATCAAGTCCACCGGGATGCAGCTGTGTTGTGTATATTACAAGATTTACATGCAGATTATCAAGTCCAGGAATACAGCAACATTGGGAAAGCAAGTTTGTATATTTTTTATAGTTACAGAGGCGTAACTAGAAACCACAGGGCCCAGGTGCAAGAATCTAAGAAGGGCCCCTCACCAATTAGTGAGATTACAAACATTAGTGGAAGACTTATTTTATTTCACTAGAAGAAAAACATACATCATTAAAATAAGGGTTGTACATATTTCAGACTTAGGAAATGTAAATATTTAGGGAATATTATTTGCATGAAGAGTCTGTGAGCATATTTCTCCAGTCTAGAATGCATCTAATGACCAACTATAGTTTAAATAGAGGCAGAATAACCTAATCAGTGAGATAGTCACGTTTTATCTAGCTTTTTGAAGGTTTGAATACCAGAGATAAAGTTAAAAATTTCCATTAATCAACATTTTCAACGTACCAATATCAATGTTTTTGTGAATAGATCCGAGAACCTAAAGTCTAGTATTTAAAGTGTTAATAGAAATTGTATCAATATTATAGAGCATTACACCGTTACTTTTATATGACTATGTGTTTAACTCTTGCAAAGGCTTAAACACACAGCTACAGAGTAGCAATACACTACTAGGAGCTAGCTGAACACATCCGGTAAACTAATGACAAGAGGCATATATGTACACCGACCAATCAGCAGCTAGCTCTCAGTATTTTATTGCTGCTTCTGAGCCTGCCTAGGCATACTTTACGACTTTCAACAAAATGGAAAAGTCTCTTAAAATTGCATGTTTATTTTTTATTTCACGCCTCTTAATGTTTTATTAACTATATACTACATCAGATACTCATATACTACAATGTAGAAATTAACACTTATCAATTAATCTTTCTAGAGTAATATATGGATATAACAAGCTAATTAAATGTAGATTAGGAACTGAAGTGATGGTAAATACTAGCATTTCAAAAGCGGTAGGAGTTACCAGCACTGAAAATAATGTCCGCTCGCACGTTGATAAATATGCCCCTAAGGGTCCAATCTCGTGAACTTACAATTTATCTCATCCTTTATTTGAAATCCTTTTATTACCCAGGGAAAAAGTTACTAGTCCACTTAATGTTAAATATAGGAAAAAAACTGCAGTTTCTTACTAGTTTTGCACTAATGGATTAGTAGAAATTCATATATATTATATTATTTATTTGATACATTTATCTACAACAATTTAAAGGGACATAAATATTTTTAAAAAATATGATGCCTTAGAGCATTTTAATAATGTACTGTTGCTTGAGTATAATCATGTGTTTAACCCCAGCAATTAATGTATTTAACCCCTGCTAAATCCCAGTAGTGCAAGACGCTTTATTTGTAAAATATTTACCTTTTTGTGATGGCAAACATCGTGCTATTCCTCCGCCCGCATCTCATACTTCATCTAGCTAAGCGATGAAAAATCGGGCTTCATTTAACCGTTGCATGCCCCACGTTTTTGGACGCCATGTTGGGCATGCAACGATTGGAGGAAGCCGGATTTATCATCGCTCAGCTACATGAAGTACGAGATGCGGGTGGAGGAACGGTGCATGTTTACCATCACAAAATGGTAAATATTTTACAAATAAAGCGTCTTAAAAATATTAAATCAATTAAAGTGCCCCTGTTTTAAAGAGTAGTTGTATATACTGTGCATTAAATTCAGAAACTTGACAATAACTTTAAAAAGTCTTTTAACATTGCATGCTCCGTTTTAACCATTACAATTTAATTGTAACTTTCATATCCCTCTTACACAGCTGCTCAATTTTACCTGTAGTGGTTGAGAACGCTTTTGAGGGTAGAAATGGAAATATTTGACTTCTCTACTTTTGATATCTTAGCTATCTAATCATCCCCAACCTTTATCACTTACTAAATGTATACAAGTCAAAGAGAGCCTCTGATGGACAATGTTTAAACGCGAAATGCGTAAGGCCACGCCCCCTTATAATTATCAGTCTGGTAGCAGAATCAGTATGGTAGTGTATTTTAGCGACAAACTGTTGTTTATTTCAAATACTGGCACAAACAAGTAGTCACTGATCTAGACAGTCATTCATCCACAATCATGTTCAGCCAATCACATTACTTGATGTTAGTACTATTATTAAAACTACATAAAACCCAAAAATTTTCTTTCATGGTTCAGATAGAAAATACAATTTTACACAACTTTTCAATGTACATCTATTCTCAAATTTATTTTGTGTTCTTAATATCTTTTGTTGAAAATCACGTAGGTAAGTTCAGGAGTGTGCACGTGTCTGCAGTACTATATGGTAGCAGTTTTGCAACAATGTTATACATTAGCAAGAGCACTAGATGCAGTGCCCCAGGCATGTGCACGTTACTTATCTAGATATCTTTTCAACAAAGAATAACAAGAGAATGAAGCAAATTTGCTAATAGAAGTAAATTGGAAACTTTTTTAAAATTGTGTTCTCTATCTGAATCATGAAAGAAACATTTTGGAATTCATGTCCCTTTAAGAGTAACTTCATTTGGATAGTACGTGATGGAATCACCCTTTTACCTTCACTAATATTGGGAACAGGTCCATAGATAGAAAGAAGATTACTTTCCACACTGAAACTATGGCAATGGTCATCAGACCTCTGGTCCATCTGTTTATCATGGAATCCAGACCGTAGAGGTACGTCTATGACGTTGCAGATGAAATCATGCACCGTCCTTATCTTGCGCCAAGAAAGATGCATGTCACAGTATGACACAGGCACAAATCTCAATACTGGCAACGTAGGTGACCCAGTTTATAGTGTGTACGTCAGAAATTACTGAACCATGGAAAGAGTGTCAAAATAGATGCAGGAACTCAGTACTTGTTTATTCTTTTGAGATTATCCTGGCGTTCCTGATTCCTTCCCCCCTATTCTGGTTTGACTCTGCACTGACGTCTGAGTTACGATTTGTGCCTGAACCCTTGCTGTGTTGCTTTATTTCTACTGACTTGGCTTTGGATATTTGGAACTGTGCTCCTTGCTATTCTTCTGAATTCTTACTGTGGGCTGGTGTTCAATTACTGTTTGACCCTCCTGGCTTCTGACCCTGGCATCCTTGAACATACGCTCTCAAAACATCTTCTGCATGTTTAAATCCTATCACTATCAGATGAAATAGAAACCTAGGGTTTGATGGCAGATAAGAACTTGAAGGTCCATAAACTCTGCGGATATTTCTATGTTAAATATTAACCTGTAGGATAGCCTTTTGCCTTTCTCAAAAGTTATTTAATTTCCTACAGTATTTGTTCTTACCTTTTCTATTGCAAGTATACTCCATGTTTCAATCACACATTCTTTGAAAAAGTGCTTACACAAATTACTCAGTAACTACCCTTCAACATACTGGTTTGATGATGCTTATTGGAGTGGAGATAAAGAGAAGGACAATCAATGGTCGACAAATCTGTTCAAATTTTAGGAGCCAGTAAAAATATTTCAGAGCCAGACATTCTTTTAAAAGCCATACACTGGTATTTGTATATAGATATTTGGAGAATCACCCAAAAAGTTAGGCGCCAACAGTAAAATTCTAGGAGCCAGTGGCTCCCTTGATTTGTCAAGCTCTGCAATAGCCTTATTTTTTTGGATATGACCTTAATAGGGGAAGTGAAAACTATTATTCATTATGAGTTCTTCGCAATGGATAAAGTCTACAGTATTACTAGGTATTTTATTTTGTTGGATTGATCTATCTGTACAAGGAATGATGCTAGTAACACATTGGTTGTTGTGACCGAAATGGTCGTTGTAGTTGTGTTAAGAAACATTACATAGAGGGGTTCAAACACTTAAAGGAAAAATCGTGAAACATTGAGAGCACCAGTAGTTATAAAAAATGTCAATAAACTGAAAAATGAAAAACAGCTCATCTATTCATCCAGAAAGAAGATGAAATGGTATTTGTAACTGAGAAATGTGTCCTATTCACACTGCTATTTGTTTTTAATGAGAATAACCAGTGTTAGGCTTTTTTTATTATAGATTTTTTAATTATTTGTGCAGCCTCTGAGATCTATCATACTGGCTGGATTCAGGAGGTCAGTGAGTTGAGCCACTGTGATAGATCAGCCTGCTTTATTATTATTATCAGTTATTTGTAGAGCGCCAACAGATCCCGTTTACTCAGCACATCGGAGTGCCACAGCTCTTGTGAGTTTCCACTTGTTGCTCCTTTACCATTTACTGTGGTGTTGTGGGATATCTGCCATGTGTCGCCTTCTGCGTCACACTGAGATGGATGTTGGTATTTTAAGATGAAATGCTGCATTTAGAATACATGGATACATTCCATTTGGGATTTTGTGGTTATTTATTTTATATATTTTTCTATATTTGTGCACTCCCTACATATCCCTTATAGTCTCATTGCAGGGGTTTTGTTCAAGTTTAAATTTACTTCTATTAACAAATTTGCTTTGTTCCATTAGTATCCTATGTTTAAAAGCATACCTCTGTAGGTTTAAAGGGATACTAAACCTCGTTTTTTTTCTTTCATGATTCTGATAGAGCATGAGATTTTAAGCACCTTTTTAATTTACTCCTATTATCAATTTTTCTTTGTTCTCATGCTATCTTGATTTGAAAAAGCAGTACTGTAAGCTTTAGAGCCGGACCATTTTTTGTTCAGCACCTGGGTAGCACTTGCTTATTTGTGGCTAAATGTAGCAAACCAATCAGCAGTTCTACCAAGGTACTGAACTAAAAATGGACCGGCTCCTAGCCTTTTATTACTGCTTTTTCAAATCAAGATAACATGAGAACAAAGAAAGATTGATAATAGGAGTAAATTAGAAATTTGATTAAAATTGCATGCTCTATCTGAATCATGAAAGAAAAAATGTGGGGTTAGTATCCCTTTAAGAGCAGCAATGCATTACTGAGAGTAGGGCTGCAACAACTAACCGGTAAGATTGATCATAAAAATAGTTGTCAAAGAATCTCATTATCAATTAGGTGGTCAGCGATTAATTGGTTAATTGCACAGCACCAGCTGCTCCAATCCGATGAACTCCTGCACATGGTATTGTGCAAACATTTTTATTTATTTATTTTTTTCTATCCGATTAATCGGATAGAAAAAAGATTAAAAAAATAAATTCAATTTTTTTTGCACAATCTTAGTTGCAGTAGATCATCAGATTAAAGCAGTTGGTGCTGTGCAACTGACCAACTAATCGCTGACCACCTAATTGATAATGAGATTTGTTGACAACTACTTTTAAGATCAAACTTACCGATTAGTTGTTGCAGCCCTAACTGAGAGCTAGATGTTGATTTGAGGCTACACACATATGCCTCTTGTAATTGGCTCACTCGATGAGTTCAGCTAGCTCCCAGAAGTGCACTGCTCCTCCTCACCCTACCTTGGTTTACTTATCATCAGAGGATACCAATAGGGTTTCCACAGTTTCAGGGGGGGAGGGGGAAACCAGCCATGCTAATTAGCATAAATTTGCATACACAATTATACAACATATATTAGAAACTAAAGCGTCTAGGACTGATATTTAATGATCTTTTGTTTTCTTATTAGATTCCAACACTCTTGGAAGAAGTTTTACTATGTCAGACTCTTTATTTACATATTTAAAGGAATAGAAAGCGGGCAAAATTACTTCCATTAGCAAAAATGCTTCTAATAAAAGTTACTACTGGGTTTTTTAGAGGTATACACACATATCCTGTGAGGGCCGTGCACCAGTATTCAAGCTCGTATTGTGTCTGTGAAGACTTCATTTGTGTCATACAAGCCACTGCTGACTCTCTAAAAGGGTGTGATGTTTGAATACTGGTGCATATGTGCGTATGCCGCTGAACAAGCGCAATAATGTACTAGAGGCATTGTTGCTAATGGAATTATATTGCAAAAATGCTTCTATTCAAAAATGAAATATACCCTTACACATTTCAATTTTGACCTTTCCATCCCTTTCATTTTTATTTTGAACTTTGACCTGAACCTCAAGGGCTAGATTTATCAAAGCTGAGGCATACAGGGGCACGTATACGCGCCCCTGTACGCCTCAGCTCGCCTGTGGCGGGGTGAAATTACCTGCAGGTAATCACCATTGCACACGAGCGCAATTTTGTACTCATGTTCAATCCCGCCCCCTGCCCGTGCACAGCCAATCACGCGCGGGCAGGAGCTGTCAATCTCCTCGGTCGGACTCGACAGCGGAGATTGAATTTCACCACCTTAGAGGTGGCGAAGAGGTTAGGGAAGCGGCGGTCTGGTGACCGCTGCTTGATAAATTACGGCCAGCAAGTTCTTGTGAGAACTTGCAGCCGTAGGGCTTTGGTAAATCGAGCCCCAAAAATAGCGTCCATGTCAGTAAAATACTGGCTAAGTGGCAACCCTAGATACCAAGAGAACAAAACACATTTGATAATACAAGTAAACTTGAAAGTGGCTTAAAAATGCGTGCTTTATTTGAATCATAAAAAGTTTAATTTTGATTTCGTTGTTCCTTTAAGTGAGCAGTTTTGCTCATTAAGAAAGAATTCTCACTCAGCATTATCATTTCACACAATTCTCTAATTTACAATCATAATATTCTATTCTTGCTCATTAGCAGCAAAGTTCCTTTGATTAGAAGTAATCGCCTGATTGGATTGAGCAAAGCAGTCTCGTTCCTTATGAGCGCAATCTCTCTGATTTGAAGATAACGATTTAATTAGATGTAGATGTAAAAATACAGGCCTCCCCCAAAAAATGATCACATGCAGGTTTACTATTCCAAAGCGATCACATTGTTTTGTTTGAATTAACAACATTCCTAGGAAGCAGCGATTTAAATCAGAGAAAGCAGGTAACGACCCAATAAAACAGTTGTATGTACACAGGTAGCTTGGTTGCTACTATGAAAGCCAAACACAATGAATTCCTTGATCTATTAAATGGCATTTCTTAAATATACTAATTGGCTTGTAGATTTGAGCTATCAAAATGCCAATTAAGTACAATGCAGAATAAAAAGTTGGGCAATATTCCAGAATATCTATTGCAGAATATTTGCAGTGAACCCTTTACAATACTTATAGGGCTAAGACATTGATTAGCAGGTGATCTACCATACAGGGCCAGATTACAAATTGCACACTATTTAGCGCTTTCGCTTGAGCGTTAACACTGCCAGAAGTAATCTTTTTGCACATGTGGGTTAGTGTGTGTATTACAAAATGAAAGTCAAAATTTTGCACAAGATCAAACCCCAACACGCGCTAACTAAAGGACTTCGAATTTCACAACTGCACTAACTTATTCTCCCTATAGAGATCAATGGAGAGCACAGATGAAAAACCTAACACTTATCGCTCCCACGATTACCCGACCGGAGTTATTAATATATCACATTCCAATGTTCGTCACTTACAGGATACATTCGATTTGATTGTGCTTGAGTTAACGTGTTTACTTTCAACTTGTAATGCACACACACAAATGAATGCACCTGCGATATTACAATATCACTCTCCTACAAATGTTAGCACACTACTCAATCCAGTTTGACTTTTTATTACCAAATAACAAATTAAAGTGCACAAGCCAAAGTATATGAAATGTCCCAAAATGAGATTCAGCAAATGGGTAGAGCTTGCCTATTGGTGGCTAAATGTAGCCACCAATCAGCAAGGGCTACCCAGGTGCTGAACTAAAAATTGGCCGGCTCCTAAGCTTGCATTCTTGTTTTTTCAAATAAAGATACCAAGAGAACAAAGAAAAATTGATAATAGGAGTAAATTAGAAAGGTGCTTAAAATTGCATGCTCTATCTGAATCATGAAAAAAAAAAAAAATCATATCCCTTTAATTAACAACACGTTTTTTTATGTCCATTATCAGTTTTTAGAAAGAAGAGTTGTAGAACAAAATAACAGTGATTTTTTTATATGTACTATAATAGTCAGTTTAATGAATTGTGTAGGGGAAATGTGTCTTATTTTTCTTGTGATACCATCACTAAATCGAAAACAGTAATATATTGAACAAATACTGATATAGTTTAAGACATGGTTATTTTTTAGATTTAATGGCTTTTTTTCTGGTCTTTGTAGAGAAATAAAAACAAAATATATGCTTACCTGATAAATTCCTTTCTTTCATGATGGCGAGAGTCCACGAGTCATCACGTGTTGGAATATTCCCCTCCCCTCCTGACAATTAGGAGGAGGCAAAAGATATGACAGCGTAGAGCTTAAAATCCCTCCCACTTTGAATGATCTTCTATAAGGTAAGCATACATTTTGTTTTCTTTCAGCAGATTATTATTATTATTACTGGTTATTTGTAGAGCACTAAACAGATTCTGCAGCGCTATAAACATAGGCGGTATACAAGGTAGCAATTATAGGGATCAAATGGGTAGAGGGCCCTGCCTAGAGTCACACTGTTGTAGTCAGCTCTTATGAAGGTGATCGGCAAGCAGTTGGGCTCTTAGACTTACATTTTAAGAGGGTTCATGGCGGATAGCAATGGAGGAGAGGAACTGTTATTAGGAAAGGTTAGTGTAGGTTGTATGCATCCCTGAACAGAAGAGTCTTTAGGGAGTGCTTGAAGATTTCAAAACTAGGGGAGAGTCTTGTGGAGCGAGGCAGAGAGTTCCACAAGATGGGAGCCAGTCTGGAGAAATCCTGTAAACGGGAATGTGAGGAGGTAACAATAGAGGAGAAGAGTAGGAGGACGTGAGGGAGAGTATCTGGATACAAGGTCTGAGATATAGAGGGGTTGAGGGCTTTGTATGTCAGAGTCAGAATTTTGTGTTTAATCCTAGAATCAAGAGGAAGCCAGTGAAGGGATTGGCAGAGAGGTGCAGCAGACGAAGAGCGACGTGTAAGGAAGATGAGCCTGGCAGATGCATTTATTATGGATTGTAAAGGAGCTAGACGGCAGCTAGGGAGACCAGAGAGGACGGAGTTGCAGTAGTCAAGGCGGGAAAGGATGAGAAAGTGTATTAAAAATCTCAGTTGTGTCTTGTGTAAGGAAATGTCTAATTTTAGAGATGTTTTAAGGTGAAAGTGGCAGGATTTAGCCAAAGCCTGAATGTGAGGAGTGAAAGAAAGATCTGAGTCAAGTGTGACCCCAAGACATCGGGCATAGTTGGATGTGGAGGTTTGATCGAAAGAAGGTTTTTTTGAGGATAGGTGTGACCAGTGCATGTTTTAGAGATGAGGGAATTATGCCAGTGCTGAGGGAGAGGTTGAAAATGTGTGTGAGTATAGCGGTAAGGGTAGAAGAGAGGGAGGGGAGTAGCTGTGAGGGGATGGAATCAAGGGAACAGTTAGTGAGGTGAGAGCACAGTTTAAGGGCAGAACCTTCTTCCTCAGTAACAGGGGCGAAAGAGCTAAATATATGGCTATGTGGGTTTTGGTTAATTGCAAGCTTTTGAGGGGGTAAGAGGCCGGAGGCATGTTGGGAGCTGATTTCGTTTCTGATGGGAATCGATTTTGTTATTGAAGTGGCTGGCAAAATCATGAGCTGACAGAGAAGTTGTATTAGGAGGTGGGCGGAGAAGAGTGTTGAAAGTGGAGAACAGACGTTTTGGGTTTGAAGAGATATTGGAGATAAGAGTAGAGAAGTAGTGTTGCTTATAAAGATTAAGTGCAGAGTAGTAGGAGTTCAAGATGAACTTGTAGTGAAGGAAGTCAGCTGAACTCCGAGATTTTCTCTAGTGCCGCTCAGGTACCGTGTCAGAGAAGTATGCCAGGGCTGAGGGTGAGTGTGTGTGGTTTCCGAGCTATAGTAGGAGGGGCCAGATTGTCAAGGACCGATGTAAGTGTGGAATTATAGTGGCAGATAGATTGGTCAGGGCAGGAAAAGGAGGAGATGGATGAGAGGAGAGGTTCGAGAGAACTAATGAGCTGTTGCTGATCTAATGACATAATGCTTCTGTGAAGTTTGGTGTGAGGGGTAGAAGGAGGGAGAGTTGTAGGGAGGGATGAGATTTTGCAAGTGAGGAGATGATGATCAGAAAGAGGAAAAGGACAGCTTGTGAAGTTTGAGAGAGTGCATTGATAGCTAAAGATCAGGTCAAGGGAGTGACCATCTTTGTGAGTGGGAGAGTCAGTCCATTGCGACAGACCGAAAGAGGAAGTGAGTTGCAGAAGTTGTTTTGCAGAGGAGGCAGTGGAATTGTCAAGAGGGATGTTGAAGTCACCAAGAATGAGGGCAGGGGTGTCTGAGGAAAGGAAATAAGGTAGCCAGGCAGCAAAGTGATCTAGAAATTGAGTTAGGGAGCCAGGGGGACTATATATGACTGCAACATGTATAGAGAGGGGAGAGAATAAGCTAATCATGTTGGTTTTGAATGAGGAAAATGTATGGGAAGAGATGGGTTGTATTTGTTCACAAGTCATCTTGTGTGGGAATCAATACCCAAGCCATGGAGTCCACAAAACCATCATGAATGGGGGGGGGGGGCAAACAGTAAAAGTAAGATGTAACTAATCAGGCACTATGGCCCGCAGAACTTCCTACTAAAGGCAGCCTCAGAATAAGCACATCAAACTGATAAAAAAATTAAAAAGTGTGTAAAAAAGACTCAGTAGCTGCCTTACAAATCTGATCAATAGAAGCCTTGTTACAATAGACTCAAGAAGTAGAAGCTGCTCTAGTGGAATGAGTAGTAATGCGCTCAGGGAAATTTTCCCTGCAACCAAATAATCCTTGTGAATTAAAACTTTAAGCCAAGCTTCTAAAGTAACAGCCATAGCTTTCTGACCTTTCAAAGACCTAGAAAAAAGAAACGAGAAGAATCTTTAGTGGATTCCACATAAACTTTAAGAGCTCTTACAACATCCAAGTTGTGCAGAAGATGTTCCTTAGAATCCTTAGGAGCTGAACAAAAAGTAGGAACCACAATTTCCTGATTGATCTTATCTGTAGATACCACCTTAGGAAGAAAATAATAGCTAATGTGAAGAACACAGTGCGATTACCAATGATAAGGAACACGCAGTGCAAGTAAAATCATATACTCACAAGATAAAAGACACTTGAAAAGTGTCACAAGTGCATCCTGGACCCTCAGAGTCGTCCAGCTAACTCCCACTCCACTGTGGTAGTAAGAACCGCTCGTCACTGCCAATCGAGGTAGCTACGCTGGTGGTCTCCGCTATGCTGGTGGTCTCAGTTGCAGTCAGTGTTGCAAGGGAACTGACTGAAGATCCACTCGATTCTGAATGTATCAGTTCTGATCCGTAATCTCCAAAGAGGATTTTAGACCGCAAGGCAAATTAGGAGTGGTAATGAGATGGCAAAATGAAACTTTGGCAAAATAAAACTTTGGCAAAATGAAACTTTACCAAAGGTAGAAAAGAAAGTTCGTGGCTGCAATCTTAAAATGTATAAGACTTTAATGGCACAACGTTTCTCGGTCTGTACGTGACCGTTTCCTCAGGTGCATAAGTGTATAATAAAACACATAAAAACCACGAACTTATAACAATCAGTACGGCGTCCTCAAGTGCACACCGCGCATGAAGGTGTGTATCAGTTCAAGCACCTTATTGGTTAGATGACGCTATTGTAACTCCCAGTATCTAGACACACCTACACGCATGCGCGGTGTGCACTTGAGGACGCCGTACTGATTGTTATAAGTTCGTGGTTTTTATGTGTTTTATTATACACTTATGCACCTGAGGAAACGGTCACGTACAGACCGAGAAACGTTGTGCCATTAAAGTCTTATACATTTTAAGATTGCAGCCACGAACTTTCTTTTCTACCTTTGGTAAAGTTTCATTTTGCCAAAGTTTTATTTTGCCAAAGTTTCATTTTGCCATCTCATTACCACTCCTAATTTGCCTTGCGGTCTAAAATCCTCTTTGGAGATTACGGATCAGAACTGATACATTCAGAATCGAGTGGATCTTCAGTCAGTTCCCTTGCAACACTGACTGCAACTGAGACCACCAGCATAGCGGAGACCACCAGCGTAGCTACCTCGATTGGCAGTGACGAGCGGTTCTTACTACCACAGTGGAGTGGGAGTTAGCTGGACGACTCTGAGGGTCCAGGATGCACTTGTGACACTTTTCAAGTGTCTTTTATCTTGTGAGTATATGATTTTACTTGCACTGCGTGTTCCTTATCATTGGTAATCGCACTATGTTGGCGCCTTCTTTTATCTCCTTATCTATTTAGTATCTACCCCTGGGTTACCAACAGGGATCGTTTGAAGAAGTGCTTGCCTCCTGTGATTTGGACATTACATCCACTACAATTATAATCACAAGAAATTTATTTTTGGGACGTTAATATTACAACTTTGTGTCTAATATACGACCATTGCTTTGCTTGTTATGCTAGTACCCCTTTTATGATAAGGGTTATATTGTCAAAATCACATTTACATACTAACGATCACTGTTATTTTGAGTTTCTGGCCTAGGAATCACTTTATATTTTTTTTTTTTTTATTTAATATTCCTTAAACTATCACTATTTGGATCATTTATATACACTATATATTTATATTTATAGTGTTAGCTACCATCAGATCACTGGCGCACTAATTTTATATTTTTATAATGTGAAGAACAGCCTTATCCTGATTAAAAATCAGAAAACGAGGATTGCATGACAAAGCTAAAAGCTCTGTCTTCTAGCCGAAGAAATAGCTAGAAGAAAAATAACCTTCCAGGATAAAAGCTGATGGTCTAAACCATGCATCGTCTCAAACGGAGGGGATTGAAGACCCCTCAAAAACAGATTAAGATTCCATGGAGGCTAAACTTGTCAAATAACTGGTTTAATTCTGATCAGAGCCTGAACAGAGGCATGAAGGTCAGGAATTATAGCAATTCTCTTAAGAAACAAAACAGAGCCAAAATCTGATCCCTAAAAAATTATCTAAGCCTTTCTGAAGGAACTCAAGAACTCTAGGAACTCTAAAATAATTCCAATGATAACCTTTGCAAGAACACCACGCAATAAAGGTTTTCCAGACTTTATGATAAATGCGTCTGATAACAAGTTTCCTAGCCTGAATCAAGGTATTAATATCCTTGTCAGAAAAAACTCTCTGAGAAAGAATTAAGCATTCAATCACCATGCCCTCAAATTAATTCTTTTGAGATCTTCATAAAAGAAAGGGCCTTGAGAGAGACGATCCATTCTTAAATAAAGCCTCCAAGGCGGGCACGAAGATATCTGCACCAGATCTGCAAACCAAATCCTGTGAGGCCACACCGGAGCAGTCATTATTGCTGAGGCTTGTTCCTGCTTGATTCTGGATATCACAAATGGAGGAAAAATGTAAATCAGGTTGAACGACCAAGGGACCACTAATGCATCTATCAGACTCGCCGTATGCAGTTTGTGATTCAAATAAAAGGCCATGATATCTATCTCTGGCAGACACCAACGTCACACATTTTGGTCGAAAACTTCCCGATTCCCCTGGGTGAAAAGATTGGCAATGGTCTGCCTCCCAATTGTTCACACACGGTATGTGAATAGCAGAAAACCTGCAAAGATAGTGCTCTGCCCAACTGATGGAACTGCAAGGTCCTCCCTGATGATTGACATCAGCCACAGCCATGACGTTGTCTGACAGAGTTCCAGAATATTTATTGGTAACCTTGCCTCCTGAGGAGACCAAATTCTCTGTGTTCTCCAAGACCCCCAGACTGCACCCCAACCTAACAGGCTGGTATATGTGGGTATTACTGCCCACACTAATCAAAGAGAGGAGGCTCAGTCTGACTCAAAGTCAGGGACTGTCTTGTTTTGTGATCTAACAGAATCCTCTGAGATAGATCCTTGTGGTCCCCATTCCATTAATGCAGAATCTGCAACTAGAGGGCCTGAAGATGAAATTTGACAAATGGAACTGTATCTGAAGCAACCACCATGAGATCCGCAACTTCAATGCACGGGGCAACGGAAGGGAGACGATTCAGCTGCAGAAGGGCACAGACCTTTTACAGCTTCATTCTGCACTGATCTGTCAGAGACAAATGTAAAGTCACGGAATCGATTACAAAACCCAAAAAAGACACATGGGTCTGAGGAGTTAACAACAGAAGAACCATCTGAGTGAGACACAGCCAGATAAGGAGGAGCCTGAACCAAAATGTTGTCCAAGTAAGGAACTATAGAAAAGGTGTGCTAAAACAGTTAATCCTTAGCACGCCTGCGCTACCGGTTAGCGATAAAGCTAAAAACCCCAAAGGTAACTAGCAGAAATTTAGCGCATGCAAAAAAATATATACTGTACATAGCTTAGAAGCAACTTCTGAGCACGCTAAGCTGACTGCGCTTAAATATGTCCCCAGACTATCTGAAGCTTGTGAACTTGTTCATACTAATAGCCAGTGGGCTATAAAGCTGCAGGTACTTACCTCTTAGCACCTCCATCCACAGTGCTTACCTCAGCTGCAGCAATTTGCTTCCAATAGACTGTGCCAAGGATCTAAATCAGTAACAGCATCTACAACCCAGGGGATGGGTGGACAAGCCCACATTGTACCTGGAGAGAGCTGTAGATCCACAAGGAGCAGCTCACTGTAGACCAAGGGATTAATGGACAAGTCCATATTTCACTTGTGACATTTCTCACCGTGAAAAGACCTTTCATTTCCTGGCTGATCACTCCTTGTCTGCCCCTCTGAAAGACAGGTTGCTGCAAGGAGGATTTGGGCCTCAGATCAGTTAGAGCAGGTTTTCCCTGGGGAGCTTTGGGATTACTCAGGGGGGACACTGATAAGCATAAGAGGTGGAACAGGGGCACTGGAATTCCCATGGGGCACTAGTGGAAAGGAGTGGAACAGGATGCTATTGAGCCCCTACAAGTATAATTAGCATAAATTGTTGTGCTTTATCCTAGATGCCCAATACAAAAAAATAATCTTGCTTTGTATTTAAAGTCTGTGCCAACGTGGTTAATATCTGGCTGCAGCAATTATTCATATAATTCTCACATGTAGGTAAATGTTGCTTATCATGTTGTTATTGCACATTGTGGTTTACAGGGACTCTTGTATACAGACAACAGTTTATATATGTTACAGGTACTAGATATAGCTACCTCCCTAAAGACAGCCCCCCTTTTTTGGGACTCTATCTAGTTTTTTATCACTTCAGACACAAACATTAAGTTGATATGGCTTTTCCCTGTGCTTCACTATAAGGGAAAGAAGCTACACCTCTTCTGTTCATGCTCACTAAGTCAGTGGTGAAAAAAAAAAAAAAATAACTTTGTATGCCTTTTCTAGACTAACACATTCTTGCAGACACCGATTCCCATCTTCTCATTAATATTCTATACTACACCCACCTTTACTGTTGTCAACATATATTGAACAATTATATCTTACTGCACGCACTGTTAATTGGAATATACGTACCATATACCCACTGTTATAGTTTAAGACTCTGATGGTCCCCCTCTAATATATGTTCTATGCATAGTTGCACACTAACTGTTTATTACTACTACTGCTATGCTAGAGTACCACTACTTTCGATACAAAGGGTTGATTTCTCAGTTATCTTTAGTAGAAAACTTATTAACTCACCAGGGTGAATAGATGGTATAGACAATATGCAGGTATTCACACTACTATTGATGTACAAGTCTTGACCATCTACTAGTACCGTAAATTTCATACATAGGCAACTATTTTTGCTCTAAGCAGATTACTTGGTCATATCCTACTGGAGCTCTCCTCTGACCTAATTTGTCTTATAACTCTGTGTGTGAACAACTGTATTACTGAAGGCCTCCCATATCACTATCTTGGACACTCTACCTATATATATTTAAGCTTTTTAATTATCCTACAGGCATATTAAGATTATCGCTACAACATATAATCTACTAATTATGAGAAGTAACCTTTAACCTGCGCTATTAGATTTTAAGAAGCTGCATCTCTTCACACCCTGTTCTAGATATTTTCACTGTTTTAATTAAGACACTTTTATTATAGCAGTATAGTACTTATGGAAGACATAAGATTTTAGCCTCTATACTATCCCTACATTTTCATGGTACACTGTTAGTTTTTTAACTGCTCACTTCCTTAGTTACCAACTTTAACATTAAGTTTAGGTTCTCACATAATAACAGTTTATATTATAGATAGTTAAAGCCCTCTTTAGGTATAGACCAAAAGATGCCTCTAGGATTGTATTTGCATTATTATAAGGGTTGTGTTCACCATACCATTGCTCTCTAATTTACGAATATTATATTTTGAATGCGGTAAGTCTGCAGACTCTTAGCTAGCTAATGAAGACTCTGTATAGCAGCCTAGATACTATGTGACTCAGGGACATTTGTGTCATTTTATATATTTAATTCACAATAATATGGCTGTAATCTTATAACATATTGTCCATTTGCGCCAATGTATATTGTCATTTATTAATAGACATGCTAATATCAGCAGTTATGTGCAGATTTTCAAGAATATGGCCGCCAGAGAAGCTGGAAACCATAAGCCTGTAGATGAGTATGAGACTAATACTTATAGTGAGGTATGCTTAAAGTAAGTCCTTGACCCTCTGAAGGTATTAGTATTTAATCCCGCTAAGTTATACTAGCAGGTATATTCGGGCACGTCCTCCCCATGCAATTTTTCTACATAGATTGAATTGACTTTGTCCCCCCACACTAGTATTAGAAATAGTAGAGCGCTGCCCTGAAGTCTACCTATACATCTATATGGTATGACCTTATTCTATAACGCTCCGCCCCCCCCCCCCCACTATCCTCCCCACTTCAATTATAGCGGCTCTTGTCCGCTGAATTTCCTTTTCCCTTCCCATGCTAACTTGGTCCAAAAGAGACCAACCAATTTTATTCCACACTTGCCTCACCTTAGTTCACATAATTCTATGATAGTTAGTCTTGACAAGGTGGAAGTCACTTACTCTTCATAAAAGATATAAAAATGAGGTCTCATTATTCATCCATGATATTCTTGCCGAGCTTGTTATACAATATCACTTTTATGATAACGACATATTTCATAACTATGATACTCCTCTGTTTTACTTGATGCTCAGAATTCATGCCCAGAGTTTTTTATATGTTTACTTACTACCTATGTCTCTGGGTATATGTTGTAAATCTCATTGTTTTGTTTATATTGTCATTGGATGACTATTATATGTAACATTCCTTATAACCTCAATAAAAAATTTATTTTAAAAAAAAAAAGTCTGTGCCAAGGCTTCATCAAGGATATTTCTTCTATGCTAGTTCAGGTTTATCAGCAACTTACACTTTCTCTCACTATGATAAATTGTAGCCTCTTGTACTGTAGGCTTCTATTCTTTGTATTACCAGTGCTGTACATTAGCGTGGATTATTAACATTAACTACACCGTTTAGAATCATTGTGAAGTAGCAGGAAACACAGTAAAGACCTATTGTGTGAGTAGCATTGCACACAGTCAGCAATCTTAGGTTTGAAACGGGATAGTCTGTTCCAGAATATTTATTTTTAAAAAGATAGATAATCTCTTTATTACCCATTCCCCAGTTTTGCATAACCAACACAGTTATATTAATATACTTTTTATCTCTGTGATTGCCTTGTATCTAAGCCTCTGCAGACTGCCTCTTATCTCAGTTCTTTTGATAGACTTGCATTTTAAAATGCCAATATATAGATTGATAAATAAACACAGTTTATCTACCACAATCTATAATAGGAGGGGCCAAAACCAGATAAAGCCTATAACATGTGATGGAGTTTCATAGGAAAGATCAAACAGATATAGTCCTATTTTAGACATGAAATTGCAAATGCAATGTCCAGATTAATCCCCAATTTAATCATCTCGCCTGCACTATGGGAATATCATCACTCAAGGTAATCAATACTAAAAAAGGAAAGCGGACAGGGGTGCCTAATGGTACAGATATCATCTGATCGGAATAAACATATGGATTAAAACCACTCACTTGAAGTGAAGCACAGGCTTGTGCTTTTTCAGGCGCGCCGGGACATCTGAGCCGCTCAGATAGCTCTACTCCCGAACAATGCTATCATCTCAGAGTAATCCTTCCACGCTACTAGATCAGTCTCAGCACAGCTACAGTTCCCGTGTTCGCCCTTGGTACTCCAAACATCTATCTAAACAGGCTCCACCCTTTCACAATTGTTAGCCCCAGCTAACACTGGCCACTATAGGTATGAGCCACTGGGCCAGATTACAAATGGAGCGGTATTTAAAGCTCCCGATCAAGCTCTAACTACACTAGAAGAAAGCGTGTCTGGTAGCGCTCGTATTACAAGTTGAAAGTAAACTGTTCTCACTTGTGCGGAAAAAGATAAACTTAGAATATCACGTGCACGATTACATATTCCCCCATAGAAGTCAATGGAGCAAAAAGGTGGAGAAAAACCTTAACACTCTTCTCGCATGTAAACCCAATCGCATAGTCTCAAGTGCGCTAACCCGTCATGAAAATTTGAATATTTCACATTCCAAAGTTCTTCACATACATGAATATGTTCTATTTATTCATATTCATATTACTATATAAATATGATGGCATTTTGGTACAAAATGTATCTATCTATCTATCTATCTATCTGTGTGTATATGTATATATATATATATATATATATATATATATATATATATATATATATATATATATATATATATATATATATGTGTGTGTGTGTGAAGAGGCCGTGATAAGGGATGTAATAGCGCTGGTTGTTAGGAGACAATATAAAACACAATTATTATGTGTGACTGAATGCCAAATATAATACAGAATGCACAGCAAATCAAACACAATATGAAAAAACACTATAAGATGGAGTGGAGAGCTGGATACAAAATGTCCCAAATGCTGGAGCACTTATATGCTGTATATACACAGTTGTGGAATTCGAGACTTGGGATATGGGTGAAATGCAAACTTACAGGAAAGAACCTCAATCGTATGAGGTAAGGCAACCGCACATCAGGAAATCACTCTCAGTAGGCTTGGCCCCTTAGGGTATAGGGGAAACTTCCAAACAACGAGCTTGTCTTTTTCCCTTCTGCTGTCCCAGGTGTAGGTGAAACTTCAGGGTGTTGGAGCCCTTTTTCCTCGGCCTCTTTTAGTATGGGTCCTCTCAGGATGGTAGTGTAAAGGATATATGGAAGAAAGAAATGCCAAAATAGTGTGATATCGTTTAAAAATCAAACATTTTATTCACATATATACACTCTTAAAAATGCCTGCTTACATTAAAAATCCTCACAAGTATGAGGTATTTGTACAGCGATATGCAGCAAGTGCAGTCCAATATATGCACTGTGTGATATTTACTGCAGTAGGATGACCACAGATAGTAGAATGGCCACAGGTAGCCAAAAAACAAATGTAGCGGCAAGTATCCACAAAATGCTACGATCAGTGGATGGATTGAAAATTCTTATCTCGGCGCCGACTGACAGATACCCCGAGATAAGAATTTTCAATCCATCCACTGATCGTAGCATTTTGTGGATACTTGCCGCTACATTTGTTTTTTGGCTACCTGTGGCCATTCTACTATCTGTGGTCATCCTACTGCAGTAAATATCACACAGTGCATATATTGGACTGCACTTGCTGCATATCGCTGTACAAATACCTCATACTTGTGAGGATTTTTGATGTAAGCAGGCATTTTTAAGAGTGTATATATGTGAATAAAATGTTTGATTTTTAAACGATATCACACTATTTTGGCATTTCTTTCTTCCATGTATCGTTTACACTACCATCCTGAGAGGACCCATACTAAAAGAGGTCGAGGAAAAAGGGCTCCAACTCCCTGAAGTTTCACCTACACCTGGGACAGCAGAAGGGAAAAAGACAAGCTCGTTGTTTGGAAGTTTCCCCTATACTCTAAGGGGCCAAGCCTACTGAGAGTGATTTCCTGATGTGCGGTTGCCTTACCTCATACGATTGAGGTTCTTTTCTGTAAGTTTGCATTTCACCCATATCCCAAGTCTCGAATTCCACAACTGTGTATATACAGCATATAAGTGCTCCAGCATTTGGGACATTTTGTATCCAGCTCTCCACTCCATCTTATAGTGTTTTTTCATATTGTGTTTGATTTGCTGTGCATTCTGTATTATATTTGGCATTCAGTCACACATAATAATTGTGTTTTATATTGTCTCCTAACAACCAGCGCTATTATATCCCTTATCACGGCCTCTTCACACACATTTTTACACAGGGGGATAAGCACTGTGCCAGCCGGGGATTCCCATTTTGTCTCGGCCAGCACAATTGCTTCTCTGCTCTCTAAGGGATAGCGGCTATAGGGTTGGTTTTTTGCTCCCGGGGGATTCCACCTTCTAGATTGATATTAGATTCACACCTATATCTCTTTTCCACCCCCTCAGTCCAGCGCCTTCTACTTTTTTCGCTTTTTGTTCCACATATATATATATATATATATATATATATATATATATATATATATATTATCCCACAAAAGTGAGTACACCCCTCACATTTTTGTAAATATTTTATTATATCTTTTCATGTGACAACACTGAAGAAATGACACTTTGCTGCAATGTTCAGTAGTGAGTGTACAGCCTGTATAATAACAGTGTAAATTTGCTTTTCCCTCAAAATACCTCAACACACAGCCATTAATGTCTAAACCATTGGCAACAAAAGTGAGTACACCCCTAAGTGGAAATGTCCAAATTGGGCCTAAAGTGTCTATTTTGTTTGGCCATCATTATTTTCCAGCACTGCCTTAACCCTCTTGGGCATGGAGTTCACCAGAGCTTCAAAGGTTGTCACTGGAGTCCTCTTCCACTCCTCTATGATGACATCACGGAGCTGTTGGATGTTAGAGACCTTGCACTCCACCACCTTCCATTTGAGGATGCCCCACAGATGCTCAATAGGGTTTAGGTCTGGAGACATGCTTGGCCAGTCTATCACCTTTACCCTCAGCTTCTTTAGCAAGGCAGGGGTCGTCTTAGAGGTCTGTGTTGGGGTCTTTATCATGTTGGAATACTACCCTGCGGCCCAGTCTCCATAGGGAGGGGATCATGCTCTGCTTCAGTATGTCACAGTACATTTTGACATTCATGGTTTTCCCCTAATGAACTGTAGCTCCCAGACCATGACACTCCCGCCAACACGCTTGACTGTAGGCAAGACACACTTGTCTTTATACTACTCACCTGATTGCCGCCACACACGCTTGACACCAT
>NC_069510.1:111382719-111392719 GCF_027579735.1 Bombina bombina | reverse complement strand
AGGTCACTTTATTATTCAGTTCAAATAAATTATTACGACAATGAGTTCCCTGACTAAACCCCCAATATTTGTGGCACACATTTGATTAAAATGGAGGAGCCTTCTTCGCCCAGCCGGTATATGAAGTGCTTGAGTTACACCCAACCAAACGTTGCATTTTATTTATTTAGATTTTGTGGAAAAACATTTCTGCTTCGCCTATCGAGGCCGCTGACCTAAATTTCCACCTACGCCCTGTGCGTTACTCAGTCAAACTGTGCACCTATACTGATCGCTAATTACCACCTCAGGAGGGGTTTGCTATACCACCAAGTAACAGCTACACCCATTGAGGCCTATTAAGCTCCGAACGGAGCTTTTGGGCCCATGTTTCTGGCGAGTCTTCAGACTCGCCAGAAACACCAGTTATGAAGCAGCGGTCTAAAGACCGCTGCTCCATAACCCTGTCTGTATGTCTGCTCTGATGAGGCGGACAGGAATCGCCGGAAATCAACCCGATCGAGTACGATCGGGTTGATTGACACCTCCCTGCTGGCGGCCGATTGGCCGCGAGTCAGCAGGGGGCGGCGTTGCACCAGCAGCTCTTGTTAAATGCGGAGAGCGTATTACTCTCCGCATTCAGCGAGGTCTTGCGAACCTGATCCGCACTGTCGGATCAGGTCCGCAAGACCTTTAATAAATAGGCCCCATTAGGTACGCTTTTTAATTTTTGATAACTTTGAGTACTTTGAGGGATAATGTGTGGCCTTACTTATTATGTTTTTTGTAATGTGCCGCCCCACAGGGTTTCACTACTGAAATACTACAAATACTATACGTACACACAACTCAAATACTACACACATTACAAAAAACTATACAAGCACAGAGTACACAACAATGACACACACCACTCAAACACGCACTACTCCAATACCACACATTCCACAAATGCTACACAAACACGCACTACTCAAATACAATAAACACCACACAAACACGCACTACTCAAATACAATAAACACCACACAAACACGCACTACTCAAATACAATAAACACCACACAAACACGCACTACTGAAATACTATACACACAACACAAACACGCACTACTTAAATACCACACATTCCACAAATGCTACACAAACACGCACTACTCCAATACCACACATTCCACAAATGCTACACAAACACGCACTACTCAAATACAATAAACACCACACAAACATGCACTACTGAAATACTATGCACACAACACAAACACGCACTACTGAAATACTATACACACAACACAAACACGCACTACTCAAATACTATACACACCATACAAACACGCACTACTCAAATACAATACACACCACACAAACATGCACTACTCCAATACTAAACACGCTACACAAACACGCACTACTTAAATACTATACACACCACACAAACATGCACTACTCAAATACTATACACACCACACAAACACGCACTACTCAAATACAATACACACCACACAAATACGCAGTACTCAAATACAATAAACACCACACAAACACGCACTACTCAAATACAATAAACACCACACAAACACGCACTACTCCAATACTAAACACGCTACACAAACACGCACTACTTAAATACTATACACACCACACAAACACGCACTACTCAAATACTATACACAAACACGCACTACTCAAATACAATACACACCACACAAACATGCACTACTCCAATACTAAACACGCTACACAAACACGCACTACTTAAATACTATACACACCACACAAACACGCACTACTCAAATACAATACACACCACACAAACACGCACTACTTAAATACTATACACACCACACAAACACGCACTACTCAAATACTATACACACCACACAAACACGCACTACTCAAATACTATACACACCATATAAACACGCACTACTCAAATACAATACACACAACACAAACACGCACTACTCAAATACTATACACACCACACAAACACGCACTACTCAAATACTATACACAAACACGCACTACTCAAATACAATACACACCACACAAACATGCACTACTCCAATACTAAACACGCTACACAAACACGCACTACTTAAATACTATACACACCACACAAACACGCACTACTCAAATACAATACACACCACACAAACACGCACTACTTAAATACTATACACACCACACAAACACGCACTACTCAAATACTATACACACCACACAAACACGCACTACTTAAATACTATACACACCATATAAACACGCACTACTCAAATACAATACACACAACACAAACACGCACTACTCAAATACTATACACACCACACAAACACGCACTACTCAAATACTATACACACCATATAAACACGCACTACTCAAATACAATACACACCACACAAACACGCACTACTCAAATACTATACACACCATATAAACACGCACTACTCAAATACAATACACACCACACAAACATGCACTACTCCAATACTAAACACGCTACACAAACACGCACTACTTAAATACTATACACACCACACAAACACGCACTACTCAAATACAATACACACCACACAAACACGCACTACTTAAATACTATACACACCACACAAACACGCACTACTCAAATACTATACACACCACACAAACACGCACTACTCAAATACTATACACACCATATAAACACGCACTACTCAAATACAATACACACAACACAAACACGCACTACTCAAATACTATACACACCACACAAACACGCACTACTCAAATACTATACACAAACACGCACTACTCAAATACAATACACACCACACAAACATGCACTACTCCAATACTAAACACGCTACACAAACACGCACTACTTAAATACTATACACACCACACAAACACGCACTACTCAAATACAATACACACCACACAAACACGCACTACTCAAATACTATACACACCACACAAACACGCACTACTCAAATACTATACACACCACACAAACACGCACTACTTAAATACTATACACACCATATAAACACGCACTACTCAAATACAATACACACAACACAAACACGCACTACTCAAATACTATACACACCACACAAACACGCACTACTCAAATACTATACACACCATATAAACACGCACTACTCAAATACAATACACACCACACAAACACGCACTACTCAAATACTATACACACCATATAAACACGCACTACTCAAATACAATACACACAACACAAACACGCACTACTCAAATACAATACACACCACACGAACACGCACTACTCAAATACTAAACACGCTACACAAACACGCACTACTCAAATACTAAACACGCTACACAAACACGCACTACTCAAATACTATACACACCACAAACACTACACAAATTATACAAATACTACATACATACACTGTGCATAGCACACACACTATATTGTACAAACATACAACAAAACTGCACCATGCTGCAAAACACTACACATACTACACTAATATACACTACACACAGACACACCCTGTCTTTATACTGGGAAATGGTGCTAGGTGTGCTTACTTACTGTGCTACTGCATCGTATATCAAACTTCAAATTATCTGACATAATAATTCCTTAGTCCTACACCTGTTGTGTCACTGTGAATAAAGTGCCATTGAGTCTATAATTATCCTTTTGTATACAATACATTTGTGTATTTACAGTAAACAACACACACACAAACAGAACACATGAAACAAAAAGTGTCTGAAAATATTTTGAGATCATTGCAACCATAAACAATATGGCCCGCGTTCATGCACAGAAGTAAGATTATATTGCTAGTGATAGTTCAGAAATAACAAGTTACACTGAACTTATCTATTCAAGGAAGCTGCCAAAAATCACATGATGTATTGTTTGTGCTATGTAGTAATGCTGACTTGTTATATCTATTATATCTATATGGAGCTTAATTCATTCTAATGATAGTCTTATACGTATCCCATGCATTGCTGATTTATCTTCTGCCTTCCACCACTACTGGAAGTCTATCCCACGATTTAACCACCCTTTCTCTAAAGAATTGGCACTGAGTCCTGAACTTATTACCCTCTAACCTGATATCATAAGCCCATGTTCCTGTTCTCTTGCAAAACGTACTTTCATCTTCAGGTTTATTAAATCTTTTTATAAAATCCATACTTCTACTGTAACATATACCTCCTCCTCTGCCTTATGTGGTGTAATACACCCCCCCTCTGTTACAAGATATACTTTGTGATATAATATATACTCCCCCTCTGGTATAAGATATACCTTATGTGATGTAATATATGCCCCCTCTGGTATAAGATATACTTTGTGATATAATATATATACGCCCCCTCTGGTATAAGATATACTTTGCGATATAATATATACGTCCCCTCTGGTATAAGATATACTTTGCGATATAATATATACGTCCCCTCTGGTATAAGATATACTTTGCGATATAATATATACGTCCCCTCTGGTATAAGATATACTTTGTGATATAATATATACGCCCCCTCTGTTACAAGATATACTTTGTGATATAATATATACGTCCCCTCTGGTATAAGATATACCTTATGTGATGTAATATATACGCCCCCTCTGTTACAAGATATACTTTGTGATATAATATATACGTCCCCTCTGGTATAAGATATACTTTGTGATATAATATATATGTCCCCTCTGGTATAAAATATACCTTATGTGATGTAATATATACGCCCCCTCTGTTACAAGATATACTTTGTGATATAATATATACGCCCCCTCTGTTACAAGATATACTTTGTGATATAATATATACGTCCCCTCTGGTATAAGATATACCTTATGTGATGTAATATATACGCCCCCTCTGTTACAAGATATACTTTGTGATATAATATATACGCCCCCTCTGGTACAAGATATACTTTGTGATATAATATATATACGCCCCCTCTGGTATAAGATATACTTTGCAATATAATATATACGTCCCCTCTGGTATAAGATATACTTTGCGATATAATATATACGTCCCCTCTGGTATAAGATATACTTTGTGATATAATATATACGTCCCCTCTGGTATAAGATATACTTTGTGATATAATATATACGCCCCCTCTGTTACAAGATATACTTTGTGATATAATATATATACGCCCCCTCTGGTATAAGATATACCTTATGTGATGTAATATATGCCCCTTCTGGTATAAGATATAACTTATGTAATATAATACATGCCCCCTCTGGTATAAGATATACCTTATGTGATATAATACAAGCATCCTCTGGTATAAGTTATACCTTATGTGATATAATATACGCCCCTTCTGGTATAAGATATACCTTATGTGATGTAATACAAGCCTGCCCCCCTCTGGTATAAGATATACTTTGTGAAATAATATATGCCCCCTCTGGTATAAGATATACCTCATGTGATGTAATATATGCCCCCTCTGGTATAATATATACCTTATGTAATATAATACAGGCACCATCTGGTATAAGTTATACTTTATGTGATATAATATACACCCCCTCTGGTATAAGATATACCTTATGTAATATAATACAAGGCCCATCTGGTATAAGATATACCTTATGTAATATAATATACACCCCTTCTGGTATAAGATATACCTTATGTAATAATACACGCCCCTTCTGGTATAAGATATACCTTATGTGATGTAATATATGCCCCTTCTGGTATAAGATATAACTTATGTAATATAATACACGCCCCTTCTGGTATAAGATATACCTTTTGTGATGTAATATATGCCCCTTCTGGTATAAGATATACCTTATGTGATGTAATATATGCCCTTTCTGGTATAAGATATAACTTATGTAATATAATACATTCCCCTTCTAGTATAATATATACCTTATGTAATATAATACATGCCCCTTCTATTATAAGATATACCTTATGTAATATAATACAAGTCCCCTCTGGTATAAGTTATACTTTATGTGATGTATATATGCCCCTTCTGGTATAATATATACCTTATGTAATATAATACAAGCCCCTTCTGGTATAAGATATACCTTATGTAATATAATATATGCCCCCTCTGGTATAAGATATACCTTATGTAATATAATATACGCCCCCTCTGGTATAAGATATACCTTATGTAATATAAAATGTGCCCCTTCTGGTATACAATATACCTTATGTAATATAATACAAGCCCCCTCTGGTATAAGATATACCTCATGTATTATAATATATGCTCCCTCTGGTATAATATATACCTTATGTAATATAATACAAGCTCCCTCTGGTATAAGATAAACCTTATCTAATATAATACAAGCCCCCCCCTCTAATATAAGATATACCTTATGTAATATAATATATGCCCCTTATGGTATACGATATACCTTATGTGATATAATACAAGCATCCTCTGGTATAAGATATACTTTATGTGATGTAATATATGCCCCTTCTGGTATACGATATACCTTATGTGATATAATACAAGCATCCTCTGGTATAAGATATACCTTATGTGATGTAATATATGCCCCTTCTGGTATACGATATACCTTATGTGATATAATACAAGCATCCTCTGGTATAAGATATACCTTATGTGATGTAATATACGCCCCCACTGGTATAAGATATACCTTATGTTATGTAATATATTCCCCTTCTGGCATAAGATATACCTTATGTTATATAATACAAGCCTCTTCCGGCATAAGATATACCTTATGTTATATAATACAAGCCCCTTCTGGTATAAGATATACTTTATATGATATAATATACTAATAAAAGAAATAATTTTTGTGTATATAAAGTGATAAAATAAGGAGATCTGATTTCCCTGCAAGTTAAGTTTATTTTAATGGGTTGTGATTTCAAAGAACAAAAACAGCTATTTCATATAGAAAAATAAATTTAAAGGAATAACTTCCCATAAATGTTATACTCTGCTGCTCGTATAACAAGTTACTAAAAACACATTAATAGGAAAACAATTTTACAGTGCACTGCCACTTTTATGTGTTGGCTCTTTTGACTACAAGGTATAGCTATTTTAGTCTCTACCCTGGCATCTCTCAGATTACACTTGTTAGATTAATGACGCCATTCATTAGCAGTTGTCTTTCACTGCTAATTGTTATTTTACGTTCCCTTTTTTATATACTCTCATTTAATTACATATGTTATTTTTTTTCAGATACTATTAACTTGTATAATTATGGATGCCATTTAGTCTAATCCTTTTTTTTAATTATTAAAGAATCATTAAACTTAAAACTTTTTTATCTTTCACGATAATTAAAGGGCCATTCCAGACCAAATTGGAATTCACACGGGTGCATTTCAGTTTTGCATAAAAGCATTTTTGCAATATACATGTATTAGCAAAACTCTTCTAATACAAGTTATAGCTATTTCAAGAGTGTATTTAAGTATGCACCGTGCACCAGCATTTTAATCACAGCACTTACTCATAGAGCTAGAGGTGTTTGCATCATCTGGTAATAGCTCAATTTGCATTTTTGCTGACCTGATAAAGCCCCACTGGTGCTCTGAGCAGCTGCAGTATTTAAAATGGTGGTGCACTGAGAATTTATGCGTCACATGCACGTACAGAGTAAAATACTAACACTAAAACAGTAATAACTTTTAATAGAAGCATTGTTGTCAATAGATGTATATTGTTAATATGTTTCTATTCAAAAATTTAATTCATCTTTGTGTTGGGAATGTCCATTTAAAAAAGTTTTTAAAAAATTCTATATGATAAAGGGTAAAGGGACATCATATCCATTTATTTGCTATATGCACAGTAGATATCAACAATTAAAGGGATATTAAACACCTCTTGCTTTTGTGTTAAAACTGTGATTTATTTCCAAAGGCAGGGAGAGGCCACAACTTCATTCATTACTGTTGGGAATATCAACATCTGGCCACCAGGAGGAGGCAAAGACATATCCCTCCCACTTCCCCTATCCCCCCAGTCATTCTTTGCCTTTCGTCACTATAGGAGGATGGCAGAGAAGTGTTAGAAGAAAATGTTAGTCTATTAATGGGTACTTTCCCTTCAAGTGTGGGCTGGGGTGTTTGAGTAACCATGTAATCCTCTCAGTGAGAGTTGTGGTGGAATCTGGCTCTAGATGTCGCAGGGAATGTTCTCTGACCACTATCTAGAATTAAAGCTATCACCTCCTGGGAAATCAGTGTTACGGCTTTACACTGTTTTCTTCTTCTCTTTAGGTCCCTGTCAGATGTGTGTGGTGAGACTGTGGGAGGCGCTGTGCCTGCTCCACAGCTTTGATCCTGGAGGGTAAATCCTTTTATTAGATTGAGGGATTATGCCGAGTAGGGCTTCAAATTCCCTGAGGTTATGGGGACATGGAAATACACAGTTCACAGTGTGATACTTTTATTATCTTTTCGGATATGGGGACATTTAATACTTTTTATAATAATAAGGTGTCACGGATACCGGGCTGCAGGGGTTAAACCTCTACCCCCTGCCACCTACCCCCTTTGTATTTCTCCCCGGATTTGAGCGATTGGAAGCATTTGCGATCTCCCAGACCTTCCCTTTGTTGTATTTTTGTGTTTGGACCTCATCTTGGAAGAGCTTGTCTCTGACCGCCCCATCCCTCTCTGGCCGGCCGGGCCCATGGAACTACTGGTTGGCCACAACAGTTGTGATCCCCGGTGTCCTTTAACCCAGGTTGCTGCAGTGGCTCCTTGCCCCAGAGCTCCGCTCTTTTGGGGATTGAGCCCCCAGGAGGAGGGCAATAGGCAGGGTGATTGCCGGAGGGGAGCTCCCTTGGGAACCGTGGGCCTGGACCTCCCTCAACACTCTCTTCCCAGGGGCCTTCCTGGGATACATTTTTGATCATCTACAGCTCCGGGCCCCAGCCATGGATTATGTCGATTTTTAGACTATAGCAGATGGGGACCCATAGCTTTCCAACGACACCCTGGAAGTGCCGCCGCTCCCCCGGAATCACCCCGAACACATCATTCCTATACTGCTGAACACTGAAAGGACCTGGGGCTCTATGGAGGCGCCAGCCTGTCTGGAGGGGCGGGAATGGCGGGAGATTTGAGGGACTAATAAGGCTCTTATCAAGATGAGTTTGTGTATAAATGTTGTGTGTTTTTACCAATAAAGGGTACTTTGTGGGGGGGTTTTGGCGGAGGTCCAGGCGGAAGTCCATCGATCCGACGTGGAGGTCCTCTTCATGAGATCGTCCGCTGCACACTGAGGATTGAAATGCAAGGTACCCCTTTTAAAAAGGAAAGAGGAACAGAGGCGCCAAACATGGCCTAGTAACGTCAGGGCACCAACACACACAGGACCAACAGGATAAAATATACTCACAAGTGAGGCGCACCCAGATGGTGCTATTGTAGCAGACTGGAACTAAAACAGTGGCCCAGCTCACTGATCACCGCCAGCCAAGACTCCAAGTCCAGACAATCCTTAGGAAGGCCTATTGGTTAAATCCTGGAAGGACAAGAAGAAGGCACAAACATAGCCCAGTAACGTTTTGGCCAAGGAGAAAGAATGTTTAAAGGTTGCACTTACAGGAGGCGAAGCACCGCCAGGTGCAATATCAGCATTACTGGGACCTCTCAGCTGCCCAGTGGACTGTGGAATCCAGCCAACAGGATAAAGATAATCCCAACTTGAGAGAAAAAATTCAGCAAAAGAAATAATCTGCCCCAGAGTAGTTATTAACTATTTAATAGCTATTGTACCTAGTTAAAATAAATACAAAGTTGCCTGTAAAATAAATATAAATCTTAAAATAGCTATAATATAATTATTATTTATATTGTAGCTATATTATGGTTTATTTTACAGGTAAGTATTTAGCTTTAAATAGGATTAATTTATTTAATAAGATTTATTTCGTTAGATTTAAATTATATTTAACTTAGGGGGGTGTTAGTGTTAGGGTTAGACTTAGCTTTAGGGGTTAATACATTTATTAGAGTAGCGGCGAGGTC